>NC_135964.1:9871181-10027787 GCF_053455715.1 Rhinoraja longicauda
TCCCCGTTGGGCCCGTCCTCGTAAGGTTTCCATTGTAACCGGGAGGAGGGGAGGGAGGGAAGGGGGAGGGAGGGAGGAGGGAGGTGTGGAGGGAGGAGGGGGAGGGGAGGGGGGAGGGGGGAAGGGGGGAGGGAGAGGGGAGGGAGGGGGTAGGGGGGAGGGAGGGGGGAGGGGAGGGGGAGGGAGGGGGACCTCCCCTTTTCCCAGTACCACTCTTTCCCCGTTGGGCCCGTCCCCGTAGGGTTTCCATTGTAACTGGGAGGCGGGGAGGGAGGGGGGAGGGAGGGAGGAGGGGAGGGGGATGGAGGGGGGAGGGGAGGGGAGGGGGGAAGGGAAGGAGGGGAGGGGGGAAGGGGGGAGTTGGAGGGAGGGGGGAGGGAGGGGGGGAGGGGAGGGGGGAAGGGGGGAGGGAGGGGTTGAGGGGGGAAGGGGGACCTCCCCTTTCTTTTTTCGAAACACTTGCCCCGGTGGCCCACGAGCATAGGGGCCCCATGCTGATCTGTGTATGTTAAATGACTTGCAATAAAAAACACAACTTTAAAAAACAATCAGCTGCCTTTCGCAACAATGTTGCAAGCATCTCACACAAGCATTGTGACGTCACCAGCTGAAGACCTTGGAAAAAAAAGGTTAAAAATAAAAAGATGTAAATTTGTAAAGAGCAGACACCCAATAGCAGCTGCTTGTCCATTGTGACATCACACACTGAAGACTAAATCCGCACCGCAGCGCCCTCTATAGAAACTTCAATATGGGGGGGGGAAGCGCTTTAAAACCTCTGTAACTTTAAAAACATACGAACAAATTAAATGAAAATATCGCGGCCGGTCAGCCGGGAGGTTGGTGATCAAGGCGGTGCAAAAACCGTGGCGCCACGGTTTACCGTTTTGCCGGAATCACTGATATATACACAAATCCTGATACAAACCTACAAGATCTGAGTTTTAATAGTATACTAGCACAAGTGTGCCCGTTGGGCCCGTCCTCGTAGGGTTTCCATTGTAACCGGGAGGGGAGTGGTGTGGAGGGAAGGGGGAGGGAGGGAGGAAGGGAGGGGGAGAGAGGGGGGGAGGGGGAGGGAGAGCGAGGGGGAGGGAGGAGGGGAGGGGAGGGGGGAGGGGAGGAGGAGGGGGAGGGAGGGGGGAGGGAGGAGGGGAGGGGGGAGGGAGAGAGGATGGAGAGGGTAGGGAGGGGGGAAAGGGGGAGGGAGGGGGACCTCCCCTTTTCCCAGTACCCCGCTTTCCCCGTTGGGCCCGTCCTCGTAGGGTTTCCATTGTTACCGGGAGGAGGGGAGGGAGGGAAGGGGGAGGGAGGGAGGAGGGAGGTGTGGAGGGGGAGGGGAGGGTTGGAGAGGGGAAGGGGGGGAGGGAGAGGGGAGGGAGGGGGGTAGGGGGGGAGGGAGGGGGAGGGGAGGGGAGAACGGGGAGGGAGGGGGACCTCCCCTTTTCCCAGTACCCCTCTTTCCCCATTGGGCCCGTCCTCGTAGGGTTTCCATTGTAACCGGGAGGGGAGTGGGGGGGAGGGAAGGGAGGAGGGAGGGGAGGGGGAGGGAGTGGGGGAGGGGGGGAGGGGGGAGGGAGAGTGGAGGGAGGGGGAGGGAGGGGGGTGGGAGGGGGACCACCCGTTTTCCCAGTACCCCTCTTTCCCCGTTGGGCCCGTCCTCGTAGGGTTTCCATTGTAACCGGGAGGCGGGGAGGGAGGGAGGAGGGAGGTGTGGAGGGATGAGGGGAGGGAAGGGGGGAGGGGAGGGGGAAGGGGAGGGAGAAGAGGTGGAGGGAGAGGGGAGGGAGGGGGAAGGGAGGAGGGAGGGGGACCTCCCCTTTTCCCAGTACCCCTCTTTCCCCGTTGGGCCCGTCCTCGTAGGGTTTCCATTGTAACCGGGAGGTGGGGAGGGAGGGGGGAGGGATGGAGGAGGGGAGGGGGATGGAGGGGGGGAGGGGAGGGGGGGAGGGGGAAGGGGGGGAAGGGGGGGAGGGGGGAAGGGGGGGAGGTGGAGGGAGGGGGGACGGAGGGGGAAGGGGGGAGGGAGGGGGACCTCTCCTTTTCCCAGTACCCCTCTTTCCCCGTTGGGCCCGTCCCCGAGGGGTGAGGGAGGTGGGGAGGGATGGGGAGGGAGTTGGGGAGGAGGGGGGGAGGGAGTGGGGATGGAGGTGGGAAGGAGTGGGGAGGAAGGGGTTGAGGGGGGAAGGGGGACCTCCTCTTTCTTTTTTCGTAACACTTGCCCCGGTGGCCCACGAGCATAGGGGCCCTATGCTGATCTGTGTATGTTAAGTGACTTGCAATTAAAAACACAACTTTAAAAAACAACCATTTGCTTTTCGCAACAATGTAGCACAAGCATTGTGACGTCACAAGCTGAAGACCTTTGAAAAAAAAGGTTAAAAATTTAAAAATGTAAATTTGTAAAGAGCAGACACCCAATAGCAGCTGCTTGGCACAGGGGCATTGTGACATCACAATGAAGATTAATCCGCACCGCAGCGCCCCCCTTCTGTCAAAACTTCGATAAATCAGGGGGGGCAGCGCTTTAAAACCTCTGTAACTTAAAAAATATATGACCAAATTAAATGAAAATATCGCGGCCGGTCAGACGGGAGGTTGGTGATCAAGGCGGTGCAAAAACCGTGACGCGACGGTTTACAGTTTTGCCGCAATCAGTGATACATACACAAACCCAGGATACAAACATATTTATAAACAAGAAGTGAGTTTTAATAGTAGATAGATAGATAGATAGATAGATAGGTAGATAGGTAGGTAGGTAGGTAGGTAGGTAGGTAGGTAGGTAGGTAGGTAGGTAGGTAGGTAGGTAGGTAGGTAGGTAGGTAGGTAGGTAGGTAGGTAGGTAGGTAGGTAGGTAGGTAGGTAGGTAGGTAGGTAGGTAGGTAGGTAGGTAGGTAGGTAGGTAGGTAGGTAGGTAGGTAGGTAGGTAGGTAGGTAGGTAGGTAGGTAGGTAGGTAGGTAGGTAGGTAGGTAGGTAGGTAGGTAGGTAGGTAGGTAGGTAGGTAGGTAGGTAGGTAGGTAGGTAGGTAGGTAGGTAGGTAGGTAGGTAGGTAGGTAGGTAGGTAGGTAGGTAGGTAGGTAGGTAGGTAGGTAGGTAGGTAGGTAGGTAGGTAGGTAGGTAGGTAGGTAGGTAGGTAGGTAGGTAGGTAGGTAGGTAGGTAGGTAGGTAGGTAGGTAGGTAGGTAGGTAGGTAGGTAGGTAGGTAGGTAGGTAGGTAGGTAGGTAGGTAGGTAGGTAGGTAGGTAGGTAGGTAGGTAGGTAGGTAGGTAGGTAGGTAGGTAGGTAGGTAGGTAGGTAGGTAGGTAGGTAGGTAGGTAGGTAGGTAGGTAGGTAGGTAGGTAGGTAGGTAGGTAGGTAGGTAGGTAGGTAGGTAGGTAGGTAGGTAGGTAGGTAGGTAGGTAGGTAGGTAGGTAGGTAGGTAGGTAGGTAGGTAGGTAGGTAGGTAGGTAGGTAGGTAGGTAGGTAGGTAGGTAGGTAGGTAGGTAGGTAGGTAGGTAGGTAGGTAGGTAGGTAGGTAGGTAGGTAGGTAGGTAGGTAGGTAGGTAGGTAGGTAGGTAGGTAGGTAGGTAGGTAGGTAGGTAGGTAGGTAGGTAGGTAGGTAGGTAGGTAGGTAGGTAGGTAGGTAGGTAGGTAGGTAGGTAGGTAGGTAGGTAGGTAGGTAGGTAGGTAGGTAGGTAGGTAGGTAGGTAGGTAGGTAGGTAGGTAGGTAGGTAGGTAGGTAGGTAGGTAGGTAGGTAGGTAGGTAGGTAGGTAGGTAGGTAGGTAGGTAGGTAGGTAGGTAGGTAGGTAGGTAGGTAGGTAGGTAGGTAGGTAGGTAGGTAGGTAGGTAGGTAGGTAGGTAGGTAGGTAGGTAGGTAGGTAGGTAGGTAGGTAGGTAGGTAGGTAGGTAGGTAGGTAGGTAGGTAGGTAGGTAGGTAGGTAGGTAGGTAGGTAGGTAGGTAGGTAGGTAGGTAGGTAGGTAGGTAGGTAGGTAGGTAGGTAGGTAGGTAGGTAGGTAGGTAGGTAGGTAGGTAGGTAGGTAGGTAGGTAGGTAGGTAGGTAGGTAGGTAGGTAGGTAGGTAGGTAGGTAGGTAGGTAGGTAGGTAGGTAGGTAGGTAGGTAGGTAGGTAGGTAGGTAGGTAGGTAGGTAGGTAGGTAGGTAGGTAGGTAGGTAGGTAGGTAGGTAGGTAGGTAGGTAGGTAGGTAGGTAGGTAGGTAGGTAGGTAGGTAGGTAGGTAGGTAGGTAGGTAGGTAGGTAGGTAGGTAGGTAGGTAGGTAGGTAGGTAGGTAGGTAGGTAGGTAGGTAGGTAGGTAGGTAGGTAGGTAGGTAGGTAGGTAGGTAGGTAGGTAGGTAGGTAGGTAGGTAGGTAGGTAGGTAGGTAGGTAGGTAGGTAGGTAGGTAGGTAGGTAGGTAGGTAGGTAGGTAGGTAGGTAGGTAGGTAGGTAGGTAGGTAGGTAGGTAGGTAGGTAGGTAGGTAGGTAGGTAGGTAGGTAGGTAGGTAGGTAGGTAGGTAGGTAGGTAGGTAGGTAGGTAGGTAGGTAGGTAGGTAGGTAGGTAGGTAGGTAGGTAGGTAGGTAGGTAGGTAGGTAGGTAGGTAGGTAGGTAGGTAGGTAGGTAGGTAGGTAGGTAGGTAGGTAGGTAGGTAGGTAGGTAGGTAGGTAGGTAGGTAGGTAGGTAGGTAGGTAGGTAGGTAGGTAGGTAGGTAGGTAGGTAGGTAGGTAGGTAGGTAGGTAGGTAGGTAGGTAGGTAGGTAGGTAGGTAGGTAGGTAGGTAGGTAGGTAGGTAGGTAGGTAGGTAGGTAGGTAGGTAGGTAGGTAGGTAGGTAGGTAGGTAGGTAGGTAGGTAGGTAGGTAGGTAGGTAGGTAGGTAGGTAGGTAGGTAGGTAGGTAGGTAGGTAGGTAGGTAGGTAGGTAGGTAGGTAGGTAGGTAGGTAGGTAGGTAGGTAGGTAGGTAGGTAGGTAGGTAGGTAGGTAGGTAGGTAGGTAGGTAGGTAGGTAGGTAGGTAGGTAGGTAGGTAGGTAGGTAGGTAGGTAGGTAGGTAGGTAGGTAGGTAGGTAGGTAGGTAGGTAGGTAGGTAGGTAGGTAGGTAGGTAGGTAGGTAGGTAGGTAGGTAGGTAGGTAGGTAGGTAGGTAGGTAGGTAGGTAGGTAGGTAGGTAGGTAGGTAGGTAGGTAGGTAGGTAGGTAGGTAGGTAGGTAGGTAGGTAGGTAGGTAGGTAGGTAGGTAGGTAGGTAGGTAGGTAGGTAGGTAGGTAGGTAGGTAGGTAGGTAGGTAGGTAGGTAGGTAGGTAGGTAGGTAGGTAGGTAGGTAGGTAGGTAGGTAGGTAGGTAGGTAGGTAGGTAGGTAGGTAGGTAGGTAGGTAGGTAGGTAGGTAGGTAGGTAGGTAGGTAGGTAGGTAGGTAGGTAGGTAGGTAGGTAGGTAGGTAGGTAGGTAGGTAGGTAGGTAGGTAGGTAGGTAGGTAGGTAGGTAGGTAGGTAGGTAGGTAGGTAGGTAGGTAGGTAGGTAGGTAGGTAGGTAGGTAGGTAGGTAGGTAGGTAGGTAGGTAGGTAGGTAGGTAGGTAGGTAGGTAGGTAGGTAGGTAGGTAGGTAGGTAGGTAGGTAGGTAGGTAGGTAGGTAGGTAGGTAGGTAGGTAGGTAGGTAGGTAGGTAGGTAGGTAGGTAGGTAGGTAGGTAGGTAGGTAGGTAGGTAGGTAGGTAGGTAGGTAGGTAGGTAGGTAGGTAGGTAGGTAGGTAGGTAGGTAGGTAGGTAGGTAGGTAGGTAGGTAGGTAGGTAGGTAGGTAGGTAGGTAGGTAGGTAGGTAGGTAGGTAGGTAGGTAGGTAGGTAGGTAGGTAGGTAGGTAGGTAGGTAGGTAGGTAGGTAGGTAGGTAGGTAGGTAGGTAGGTAGGTAGGTAGGTAGGTAGGTAGGTAGGTAGGTAGGTAGGTAGGTAGGTAGGTAGGTAGGTAGGTAGGTAGGTAGGTAGGTAGGTAGGTAGGTAGGTAGGTAGGTAGGTAGGTAGGTAGGTAGGTAGGTAGGTAGGTAGGTAGGTAGGTAGGTAGGTAGGTAGGTAGGTAGGTAGGTAGGTAGGTAGGTAGGTAGGTAGGTAGGTAGGTAGGTAGGTAGGTAGGTAGGTAGGTAGGTAGGTAGGTAGGTAGGTAGGTAGGTAGGTAGGTAGGTAGGTAGGTAGGTAGGTAGGTAGGTAGGTAGGTAGGTAGGTAGGTAGGTAGGTAGGTAGGTAGGTAGGTAGGTAGGTAGGTAGGTAGGTAGGTAGGTAGGTAGGTAGGTAGGTAGGTAGGTAGGTAGGTAGGTAGGTAGGTAGGTAGGTAGGTAGGTAGGTAGGTAGGTAGGTAGGTAGGTAGGTAGGTAGGTAGGTAGGTAGGTAGGTAGGTAGGTAGGTAGGTAGGTAGGTAGGTAGGTAGGTAGGTAGGTAGGTAGGTAGGTAGGTAGGTAGGTAGGTAGGTAGGTAGGTAGGTAGGTAGGTAGGTAGGTAGGTAGGTAGGTAGGTAGGTAGGTAGGTAGGTAGGTAGGTAGGTAGGTAGGTAGGTAGGTAGGTAGGTAGGTAGGTAGGTAGGTAGGTAGGTAGGTAGGTAGGTAGGTAGGTAGGTAGGTAGGTAGGTAGGTAGGTAGGTAGGTAGGTAGGTAGGTAGGTAGGTAGGTAGGTAGGTAGGTAGGTAGGTAGGTAGGTAGGTAGGTAGGTAGGTAGGTAGGTAGGTAGGTAGGTAGGTAGGTAGGTAGGTAGGTAGGTAGGTAGGTAGGTAGGTAGGTAGGTAGGTAGGTAGGTAGGTAGGTAGGTAGGTAGGTAGGTAGGTAGGTAGGTAGGTAGGTAGGTAGGTAGGTAGGTAGGTAGGTAGGTAGGTAGGTAGGTAGGTAGGTAGGTAGGTAGGTAGGTAGGTAGGTAGGTAGGTAGGTAGGTAGGTAGGTAGGTAGGTAGGTAGGTAGGTAGGTAGGTAGGTAGGTAGGTAGGTAGGTAGGTAGGTAGGTAGGTAGGTAGGTAGGTAGGTAGGTAGGTAGGTAGGTAGGTAGGTAGGTAGGTAGGTAGGTAGGTAGGTAGGTAGGTAGGTAGGTAGGTAGGTAGGTAGGTAGGTAGGTAGGTAGGTAGGTAGGTAGGTAGGTAGGTAGGTAGGTAGGTAGGTAGGTAGGTAGGTAGGTAGGTAGGTAGGTAGGTAGGTAGGTAGGTAGGTAGGTAGGTAGGTAGGTAGGTAGGTAGGTAGGTAGGTAGGTAGGTAGGTAGGTAGGTAGGTAGGTAGGTAGGTAGGTAGGTAGGTAGGTAGGTAGGTAGGTAGGTAGGTAGGTAGGTAGGTAGGTAGGTAGGTAGGTAGGTAGGTAGGTAGGTAGGTAGGTAGGTAGGTAGGTAGGTAGGTAGGTAGGTAGGTAGGTAGGTAGGTAGGTAGGTAGGTAGGTAGGTAGGTAGGTAGGTAGGTAGGTAGGTAGGTAGGTAGGTAGGTAGGTAGGTAGGTAGGTAGGTAGGTAGGTAGGTAGGTAGGTAGGTAGGTAGGTAGGTAGGTAGGTAGGTAGGTAGGTAGGTAGGTAGGTAGGTAGGTAGGTAGGTAGGTAGGTAGGTAGGTAGGTAGGTAGGTAGGTAGGTAGGTAGGTAGGTAGGTAGGTAGGTAGGTAGGTAGGTAGGTAGGTAGGTAGGTAGGTAGGTAGGTAGGTAGGTAGGTAGGTAGGTAGGTAGGTAGGTAGGTAGGTAGGTAGGTAGGTAGGTAGGTAGGTAGGTAGGTAGGTAGGTAGGTAGGTAGGTAGGTAGGTAGGTAGGTAGGTAGGTAGGTAGGTAGGTAGGTAGGTAGGTAGGTAGGTAGGTAGGTAGGTAGGTAGGTAGGTAGGTAGGTAGGTAGGTAGGTAGGTAGGTAGGTAGGTAGGTAGGTAGGTAGGTAGGTAGGTAGGTAGGTAGGTAGGTAGGTAGGTAGGTAGGTAGGTAGGTAGGTAGGTAGGTAGGTAGGTAGGTAGGTAGGTAGGTAGGTAGGTAGGTAGGTAGGTAGGTAGGTAGGTAGGTAGGTAGGTAGGTAGGTAGGTAGGTAGGTAGGTAGGTAGGTAGGTAGGTAGGTAGGTAGGTAGGTAGGTAGGTAGGTAGGTAGGTAGGTAGGTAGGTAGGTAGGTAGGTAGGTAGGTAGGTAGGTAGGTAGGTAGGTAGGTAGGTAGGTAGGTAGGTAGGTAGGTAGGTAGGTAGGTAGGTAGGTAGGTAGGTAGGTAGGTAGGTAGGTAGGTAGGTAGGTAGGTAGGTAGGTAGGTAGGTAGGTAGGTAGGTAGGTAGGTAGGTAGGTAGGTAGGTAGGTAGGTAGGTAGGTAGGTAGGTAGGTAGGTAGGTAGGTAGGTAGGTAGGTAGGTAGGTAGGTAGGTAGGTAGATAGATAGATAGATAGATAGATAGATAGATAGATAGATATTGTGACAGGTTTTCAAAGTAGCTTCTTGTGGGTGATATTGTGGCTGTTCACCGAATTGGGTGGACAATCAGGATAAAAGTAGAACTTTGTATTTGTGTTCTCCTCTGGCCCCAGCTTGGGCTTTACCTTGCTAGCTCTGTCTCTTTTGTTTGGATCTTGGTTCACTTGTGATGTTTTGAGTACCACGCTAATGGGGACCTTGTCACTATGAATGTTGGGTTCTCCGTTTGTGTGCAGTGTGTTAATCCTCTGTCTTGTGCTCACTGTTCTCACTGCTGGAGATTCAGTCTCGCCAGGTGTTTCCCACGACATTACCCTTGTCCAAATACAGCCGCTGTAAGAAGAGTTTTGCGTGTGGTCAGTAGCGCTATGTTTAAAGTCGGATAGCGCTGTGGCCAGTAGCGTTTGTTTAAAACTTTGCTCGCCAAGTCTGCGGCCGGTAGCGCAATGTTTCCATGCAGGGTTGTGGGGGGAGGGGGGTCGCTCCGATGCAGGCCCCTGCTATTGGTTACAGTTTGCAGTTACAGGCTGTTGGCATAACGGCAGGCGCTGGAATGCCATGAGTTAGTTCTTGTACAAGAAGGGTTCACCGATGGGCAGAGTTGCGATCAGTGCCACGGGAGTAGGCGGAGAGAGAGAGAAAGAGAGAGAGGTGTGTTGCTGCACATACTGAGACAAGCTTTGCTTTTGTTCTCTCTCTTGCCAATAAATCTTACTTGTAACTAAACAGATGGGTGAGCCTTTTCCTTTTCCTGTTCCACTAGTCAGACCCATGAACCTTTCCCCCTGTAACAGTCGGCCTTATTAGGGTTCACACGTTCGCATTGTCTTAACCTTCATCGTAATAGTGCTTCATTCTGGATCTAGAACCATGGGACTCAAAATGGGATTAACAATTTTTATTTTCCATGATTCCACCGAATCATTGGGGGCACTAGAAGCTGCAGGTTAATCTCGTGCAGAAAACATTGCTGGTGTAACTCAGCAATGGGTGGAGTAACATCTGTGAAGGTAATCGACAGGTAACATTTTGATCTGGAAGCCTTCAGAGTGGTGGAATAAGTGGGAGAAAAGTGTAAGGGAGGTGGGGCTGGGTCATAGTCTGGCAAGTCATAAGGTTGATACCGATGAAGTGGATGATGGGGTTTGGCAGATGGGTGGAGTAAGTGACAAAGGCCAGAGGTGAAAAGGAGACAAAAAGGAAAGGGGAAGAGTGAAATGTGAAGCTGGAGGGAGAGGTACAATAGACAATAGACAATAGGTGCAGGAGGAGGCCATTCGGCCCTTCGAGCCAACACCGCCATTCAATGTGATCATGGCTGATCATTCTCAATCAGTACCCCGTTCCTGCCTTCTCCCCATACCCCCTGACTCCGCTATCCTTAAGAGCTCTATCTAGCTCTCTCTTGAATGCATTCAGAGAATTGGCCTCCACTGCCTTCTGAGGCAGAGAATTACAGATTCACAACTCTCTGACTGAAAAAGTTTTTCCTCATCTCAATTCCAGATGGCCTACCCCTTATTCTTAAACTATGGCCCCTTGTTCTGGACTCCCCCAACATTGGGAACATGTTTCCTGCCTCTAACCTGTCCAACCCCTTAATAATCTTATACGTTTCGATAAGACTGGGTATAAGGGGAGGGGTGAAGGGGCAATAAAACGGAAATATCACACTGGGGAGTGGGAAATGAGCACACTGAGGTGGGGATGGGTCCCTGTTTACCCTGTTGTGCACACATCCCCCACCACCCAGCACGGTGGCGTAGCAGTAGAGTTGCTGTCTTACAGCGAATGCAGCGCCGGAGACCCACGTTCCATCCTGACTACGGGCGCTGTCTGTACAGAGTTTGTACATTCTCCCCGTGACCTGCGTGGGTTTTCTCCGAGATGGTCGGTTTCCTCCCACACTCTTGTAGGCTAATTGGCTTGGTAAATGTTAAAACAAAATTATCCCTCGTGGGTATAGGATAGTGTGCGGGAATCGCTGGTCGGCGCGGACCCGGTGGGCCGAAAGGGCATATCTCCGCGCTGTATCTCTAAACTAAACTAAACTAAAACACCCCAGCCACTCTGCTCCTTTCCCCTCTGCCGTACGCTCGCCTGACCATCCCAAGTCTCATTTCCCTCTTTCCCCTTCCTCCCATATTACGCCCTCACCTTCACACTTCAGTCTGGCTCCCTTTTGTCTCCTTCGCACCTCGAGCCATTTGTCACTTACTCCACTCTTCTCCCAACTGCACCTTCTCCCACATCCTTGCCAGACTCCGCCCTGCCAGACTCCGCCCTGCCAGACCCCGCCCTGCCAGAATCCGCCCTGCCAGACTCCGCTCTGTCTCCACCTTATGCCATCAGTCTGAAGAAGATTCCCAACCCAAAGGGTTGCATGCCCTTTCTCTTTGGGGTTGGGCAGATGACTGCCTGGCTCGCTGAGTACCTCCAGCACTTTGTTTTTAAGACAGTTTTCCTGGTTAACTACAAGGAATCCTAGTTGCCTCTTGTTACCGGGAAAGTATGTTTAATATTTGTGAACCTTGTTTTAGGTTGCTTTAGGGTTAATTCACTAATTCTGCCCCTTCCATTCACCCTACTGTAGTTTTTTTGGAGTTGGTCTAAATCTAGATTTGGTTTAGTGCATTTGGTGAGTGCATCTGCATTGCTACAATCCGTTTCCTTGCTTCCCCAGAAGGGGAGACCAATTTGTTTGTTTCCACCTAGGGTTTGTTCTGCTTGCATCTGCTAGGCTGAGTCTGTCTCGTCCCATTCTGCCAAATGTTGCCATACGCTGGGGAAACCTCTTCCCCATCACTGCTCCTTTGACTTATAAGTCTCATCTATATACTAAAACTCGTTTGTTTGTGATCAAACTTCAGCCAAAACGGTACAAGATAGCGTGACAATTTTAGGCCCACCTTACTCACCGTCACCACTAATGGTAAAAATGGTAGTTTTATTGAAATTGGTGTTATATATTTTTAATTATTCACATTTTAAAGTTTAAATCTATCTCCTAGGGATGGAGGGAGGGGGGGATGGAGGGGAGGGGGGTGGAAGGAGGGAGAGGGGAGGGAGGGGAGGAGGGAGGGGGAGGAAGGGGTGAGGTGGAGGGGAGAAGGGAGGGGGATAAGGGGTTTTGAGGGGGAAGGAGTGAGGGGGAAGGGGGAGGGGGAGGGGAAGAGGGGAGGGGAAGAGGGAAGGGGGGAGGGAGGGGGTGGATGGGGATGGAGTGGGGGGAGGGAAGGGAAAGGGGGGTACAGGGGAGAGGGAGTGGAGGGGAGGGGGGAGTGGGGGAGGAGAGGGTGTTGCACCAATGCAGGAGAGGTTTGGGCCCAACGGGTCCACTTGGTCTAGTTTATCATTAAATTCAAGTAATTATTTGTCATGTCCATGGAAGGTTTGACAAAAGCCATGTCTGGTCTGTTTTTCTCTCTCTCTCTCAAGCTACTTCGAACCACCTGTAATGCCCCAATCTGTTTATGTTGAAGATAGACACAAAATGCTGGAGTAACTCAGCGGGACAGGCAGCATCTCTGGAGAGAAGGGATGGGTGACTTTTCGGGTCGAGACCCATCTTTCAGACAGAGAGTAAGCGGAGGTGGAGACACCGAGATATGGAAGGGTGAGGTGTGAAAACGAAACATCAAATGGGATGGGGGTCAAGGAAAATGTGGAATAGATCATTGTTTGCTGTAGGAAGGTGACAACAAACCCAAAATGGCGGCGCTGCCCTAGCAGCTGCGGCTTACATGCGGTCCGATTGTCTTTGTGTTTTTGTTGTTTTTTTTGTCTTAATTGTAGACGTGATGTCATGTTTTTTTGTGTTTGTGTACTATGTGTGTGGGGGGTGGGGAACTGTAAAATTGTAAATTTGTCCCTTCCGAACGGAGACCCGACCTTTGTTTTCTGGGTCGGGTCTCCGTTCCTGCTGCGGCCTACCATCGGCCCAACTCCTGGAGCTGGCGGCCTCCAGGGCTCTGGTTCGCAGAGCCCGCGGACCGGACTCACCATCTGCGTAGCCGGCCGCCTTCGGAGGCTGCGGGAGCGGCTGCGACTCGCCTTCGGCTCGGGCCGCGTGGATGCCGACATCGGGAGCTCTGGCAGCGGCAGCGGCAGCGTGTTCGCCCACCCCGGATCGCGGGGCTTTGGGCGGCCCGCCGCGGACATTTCACCGTCCGGCGCGCCCTGAAATAGGCCGCGGGATTTTTCTCAGCTCGGCGGGGGCTTCAATGTCGGGAGCCACGACCGCCCCGACGTGCAGCAGCAGTGACAGCGTCTTCGCCCGCCCTGGATAGCGGGGCTTGGGTCGGCCCGCTGCGGACCTTTCACCATCTGGCGCGGCCCAGAACGTGGCAACTTCAACAGCCTGACTGCGGGAGAAGACGGCAGGGGAAGAGAAATGACATTCTGGCCTTCCATCACAGTGAGGAGGGGACTGGAGGAGACTCACTGTGATGGATGTTTCTTTTTTTTGTGTTTTGTGTTGGTTGGGGTTGTGTAACTTGCTTGTAGATGTGTTCTGTCAGCTTAAAGTGATGTTATGTGATATTTAATTGTATGTGTGCCTTGAATTATTGATGTTCAACCATGACAATGTTGCTTGCCTTGTCTGCTGGTTTAATACGATGTCTGCCTTTTAACATTCCAAGGGCCTTTGTTTCCTGGTGAGGTTAGGGTCATCTCCTACCATGGCCATCCTTGCAATGGCTGATCCTATCTCTCATGACACTTGATTCCAGTGCGGACTTCATTCTCTTACCTAGCCGGAGATGCGATTGGTTTCCGGATCGTATCTCCGGTCGCTCTGCAGCCTAACCTCGTGGAGCTGAGGGTCTTGCCCGGGACTGACTTTGAGCCCCACCGTGGGGCGTGGACTTACCATCTGAGCGTGCGATTCCTTGCTGGAATTCAACATCAAGGAGCTCGCAGTCTCAGGTTCCTTGCTACTCATATTACTAATGATCTGTTAAGGAGCAACCATTCATCTGTTAAGGTGCACATTCAGAGGTTACAATACATCAAGTAATCATTATAGTATAATGTTGCCTTCATTATTTACAATGCTCTCAACCCCCCGCGGTGACCAGCGCCCACAGAAGGCCTCCAGAGCTGTGGTGTTACATGTTTCTATAAGATCCCCTCTCATCCTTCTAAATTCCAGCGAATACAAGCCCAGTCGACCCATTCTTTCATCAAATGTCAGTCCCACCATCCCGGGAATTAATCTGGTGAACATACGTTGCACTCCCTCAAAAGTAATAATATCCTTCCTCAAATTGGGAGACCAAAATTGCATACAATACACCAGGTGTGATCTCACCATGGCCCTGTAAAATTGCAGTATGACCTCCTTGCTCCTAAACTCAAATCCTCTCGCAATGAAGTCCAACATGCCATTAGCTTTCTTCACTGCCTGCTGTACCTGCATGCTTACTTTCAGTGACTGTTGTACAAGCACACCCAGGTCTCGTTGCACCTCCCCTTTCCCTAATCTGACACCATTCAGATAATAATCTGCCTTCCTATTCTTGCCACCAAAATGGATAACCTCACATTTATCCACATTATTCTGCATGTGTTATAATTAACCGTTTCCATCCGAATGCAGAATTCCACCTTATTATGGTCACTGTTATTATTCCACCATATTATGTCAGATGAGGATCTCATCTCTTTATTTAATACCACTTGCTCTTCCATTCTGGATTCTGTTGCTCCTCTTAAAATGAAAAAGCATAAACCCAAAGGTCGGCCTTGGCTCAATGACATCACCAGAGCCCTAAGAAGGGAGTGCAGAAAATCAGAACGGAGGTGGAAATGTGATAAACTTCAAATTTCCTTCGAAATTCTGAGAAACAATCTTCTCAAATACCAGGAAGCAGTAAAGTCTACGAGAGCACAATACTTTTCAGACCTTATTTCCAAAAACTCTCATAATTCCAAGGTCCTATTTAGCACTATTACCTCTGTCATATGTCCCGCCCCCAGTATCAGCTTAGTTGGGTCCCCTGCTAAGTGCGAAGAATTCTCTAAATATTTCACTAGCAAAGTTGAGAACATTAGAATGAATATTTCCCCTCCCACCCGTGACCTAGCTGTCTCACTGGTCTGTTCATCTAAATTGGACTGTTTCCAACCCATCACTTTATCCTCCCTTGCAAAGCTTGTCTCCACTATGAAACCTGCAACCTGCCCCCTTGATGCTGTCCCCACTGCCGTTCTGAAGGAAGTCATTGCAATAGCCAGTCCCAGCATCCTCTCTATCATCAACAGTTCTCTGGCCACTGGCACCGTTCCAACCTGTTTCAAGCACGCGGTGGTTCAGCCCCTCCTGAAAAAACCTAACCTAGACCCCACCTTGCCTAGCAACTACAGACCCATTTCCAAACTGCCATTCCTGTCAAAAGTCCTTGAAAAGATCATTCTACATCAACTACTGCCTTACCTACACCAAAATACCCATCCTGGAAAGTTTCCAGTCAGGTTTCAGGGCCCACCACAGCACAGAGTCTGCCTTGTTGAAGGTACACAACTACCTGCTTCTCGCCATCGACATCGGCGACTGTGCAATCTTGCTCCTTCTCAACCTCAGCGCATCGTTCAATACAGTGGACCACACCATCCTTATTGACCATCTCCGGTACGGGGTTGGCGTTGATGGCACTCCTACCTCAAAAATAGGAGTTTCTCCATCAACATAGGCAATTATTCCTCTTCCCCAGCTAGCCTATCCTGTGGGGTTCCACAAGGCTCCATCCTAGGCCCCATTATCTTCTCTCTGTACATGCACCATCAGCAGAGCCGGCTGTCTTCGGAGGCTGCGGGAGCGGCTGCGACTCGCCTTAGGCTCGGGCCGCGTGGATGCCGACACCGGGAGCTCCGGCAGCGGCAGCGTGTTCACCCGCCCCGGATCGCAGGGCTTGGGGCGGCCCGCCGCGGACATTTCACCGTCCGGCGTGGCCTGAAATAGGCCGCGGGATTTTTCTCTGTTCGGCGGGGGCTTCAATGTTGGGAGCCACGACCGCCCCGACATGCAGCAGCAGCAGAGTCAGCGGCAGCATCTTCGCCCACTCCGGATCGCGGGGCCTGGGTCAGCCCACTGTGGACCTTTCACCGTCCGGCGCTGCCTGGAACGTGGCAACTCCAACAGCTTGACCGCGGGAGAAGACGGCAGGGGAAGAGAAATGACATTCTGGCCTTCCATCACAGTGAGGAGGGGACTGGAGGAGACTCACTGTGATGGATGTTTCTTTTTTTTGTGTTTTGTGTTGTTTGGGGTTGTGTAACTTGCTTATTTTATTGCTCTTATTGTTGGACTGTGGGTGACGAAATCTCGTCCAAAAGACTTGTTTTTTGGATGACAAATAAAGATATCCTGAATCCTGAATCCTGCATCCTGAAGCATACAAAGATAAGATTTAACCAGCAAACCAGTCAGACTAGTTGGCGAACTAGGATGGGGGAGGGGAGAGAGAAAGCAAGGGTTATTTGAAGTTGGAGAAGTCGATATTCATCGAGTTATAAACTGCACAAGAGAAATATGAGGTGCTGTTCCTCCAATTTGTCTTGGGCGTCATTCCGTTTGTACAGGCTTTCAATGTAAAGGCTTGTTTACAGGCTTGTTTGTACAGGCTTTCAATGTTTATAGTAACGTATGGTATTGGGGGAACTGTTTAAGAGTTTGCTCTTTGTGTGAAGCAGTATGTGTTGGTGTGGCCAATTTGTAGCTGGGCCAATGGATTAAGATGTGAATGTATTCTGCTACCCTGAGGGATTCACTACTGCAGTCAGGCACAATCGGCTGACCGAAGGTATTTCTCCAGCTACTGCCCACATGTCCAAGTGGACATTTATTTAGGAAGAATGTAGAATGTTCTCACATAAGGCTGAGCTCCTCTTCCAGTTATTCTCCTTGCTTCTGCTTGAAACACTGGGACCTTTGGAGGTTTTTAAATATTCTCCAATTTTGTTTTATTTCCTTGTAGATGTGTTCTGTCAGCTTAAAGTGATGTTATGTGATATTTAATTGTATGTGTGCCTTGAATTATTTAGCCTATTCAGATATCACCTTTAGAGTTGTGCAGTCAGTACCAAGTAAAACCCATATCTGGAACCCTCTTGCAGGTTTCAGTTGTGATAAATGCGTGGCAAAAGATTATCAATGGTTTTTCAATGGTGTGGAAATGGCTGAGAGCTTCAGGTTCCTTGCTATTCATATTACTAATGATCTGTTAAGGAGCAACCACATTGTTTGTGACAGCTAAGAAGGCACACAAACACCTCCACATACTGAGGAGAGTAAGGTATGTCTCCAATTACTCTCACAAACGCCTGCTGATGTGCCATAGAAAGCAGACAGTTGGGTTGCATTGCAGCTCGGTTTGGGAGCGGCTCTGCTGGAGATTAGTGGTGCAGATAAGGAGGGGAACCGTCCCCTCGTCTCTCATCCACAAGTCCATTTTTTTTCTCCTTTTCAAAGACCTTATTCAGCACAAACGCATGGTACATCACATCAAAACCACATTCAGAGGTTACAATACATCAAGTAATCATTATAGTACAATGTTGCCTTCATTATTTACAATGCTCTCAACCCCCCGCGGTGACCAGCGCCCACAGAAGGCCTCCAGAGTCCCCTTGGACACCACGTGTTCCCTCTCCAGGGACACGCGCGCACGGACATAGGCCCGGAAGAGGGGCAGGCAGCCGACTCTGGCACGACCATCTACCGCCCGCTGCCTTTCATCATATGTCAGTCCCACCATCCCGGGAATTAACCTGGTGAACATACGTTGCACTCCCTCAATAGTAATAATATCCTTCCTCAAATTAGGAGACCAAAATTACACACAATACACCAGGTGCGATCTCACCATGGCCCTGTAAAATTTCAGTAGGACATCCTTGCTCCTAAACTCAAATCCTCTCGCAATGAATGCCATTAGCTTTCTTCACTGCCTGCTGTACCTGCATGCTTACTTTCAGTGACTGTTGTACAAGCACACCCAGGTCTCGTTGCACCTCCCCTTTTCCTAATCTGACACCATTCAGATAATAATCTGCCTTCCTATTCGTGCCACCAAAATGGATAACCTTACATTTATCCACGTTATTCTACATGTGTTATAATTAACCGTTTCCATCCGAATGCAGAATTCCACCTTATTATGGTCACTGTTATTATTCCACCATATTATGTCAGATGAGGATCTCATCTCTTTATTTAATACCACTTGCTCTTCCATCCTGGATTCTGTTGCTCCTCTTAAAATGAAAAAGCCTAAGCCCAAAGGTCGGCCTTGGCTCAATGACACCACCAGAGCCCTAAGAAGGGAGTGCAGAAAATCAGAACGGAGGTGGAAATGTGATAAGCTTCAAATTTCCTTCGAAATTCTGAGAAACAATCTTCTCAATTACAAGGAAGCAGTAAAGTCTACGAGAGCACAATACTTTTCAGACCTTATTTCCAAAAACCCTCATAATTCCAAGGTCCTATTTAGCACTATTACCTCTGTCATATGTCCCGCCCCCAGTATCAGCTTAGTTGGGTCCCCTGCTAAGTGCGAAGAATTCTCTAAATTTTTCACTAGCAAAGTTGAGAACATTAGAATGAATATTTCCCCTCCCACCCGTGACCTAGCTGTCTCACTGGTCTGTTCATCTAAATTGGACTGTTTCCAACCCGTCACTTTATCCTCCCTTGCAAAGCTTGTCTCCACTATGAAACCTGCAACCTGCCCCCTTGACGCTGTCCCGACTGCCCTTCTGAAGGATGTCATTGCAATAGCCGGTCCCAGCATCCTCTCTATCATCAACAGTTCTCTGGCCACTGGCACCGTTCCAACCTGTTTCAAGCATGCGATGGTCCAGCCCCTACTGAAAAAACCTAACCTAGACCCCACCTTGCCTAGCAACTACAGGCCCATTTCCAAACTGCCCTTCCTGTCAAAAGTCCTTGAAAAGGTCATTCTAAATCAACTACTGCCTTACCTACACCAAAATACCTACACCAAAATACCATCCTGTCAGGTTTCAGGGCCCACCACAGCACAGAGTCTGCCTTGTTGAAGGTACACAACGACCTGCTTCTCGCCATCGACACCGGCGACTGTGCAATCTTGCTCCTTCTCGACCTTAGCGTAGCGTTCGATACAGTGTACCACACCATCCTTATTAACCGTCTCCGGTACGGGGTTGGCGTTGATGGCACTGCCCTGAGCTGGTTCATTTCCTACCTCAAAAATAGGAGTTTCTCCATCAACATAGGCAATTATTCCTCTTCCCCAGCTAGCCTCTCCTGCGGGGTTCCACAAGGCTCCATCCTAGGCCCCATTCTCTTCTCTCTGTACATGCTCCCCCTCAGCCAAATCATTCAAAGGCACGGCATTTCTTTCCACTGCTATGCAGATGACACACAGCTTTATCTCCCCCTGAAACCCAACAACCGGTCAAATTTAATCAGCCTCATGCACTGCCTTGAGGACATAAAATGTTGGATGGCACAGAACTTCCTTCAACTAAACGAGAGTAAGTCTGATGTCATCCTATCTCCTTCCCCCCCACCCCCGACTCCATCAAAACGATAACAGGCAGCCTTGGAAGCCTATCCTTCCTAGTCAAACCGCATGTCAAAAACCTTGGCATGATATTTGACTCTGCATTAAAGTTGAAGGAACAAGCGCTTTCTGCCCTTGGCTATTTCGCAGTTCTACCCATACAGATTCTACAGCATCCAAACTAATGTCTCTCCTTGCTATTGCATTAATCTCCTCTTTAACCGGCAATGCCACCCCACCTCCTCTTCCTTTCTGTCTATCCTTCCTGAATATTGAATACCCCTGCATGTTTCGCTCCCAGCCTTGGTCACCCTGGAGCCATGTCTCCCTAATTCCAAATATATCATATTCCTTGACTACTAACTGCGCATTCAATTCATCCACCTTATAACGAATGCTCCTCGCATTCAGGCACAAAGCTTTCAGGTTAGTTTTTTTCATCTCCACACATTAACACCTGGATAACACCTGGATAAGAGAGCCACCTACATCTGACTCCTATTCATAGACTACAGCTCTGCCTTTAACACCATTATCCCATCCAAGCTCATCACCAAACTCACGGGACTTGGAGTCAGCACTCATCTCTGCAACTGGATCCTCGACTTCCTGACAAACAGACCCCAATCAGTGAGAATAGGGGACAAATCATCCTCTGCGATAATCCTCACCACTGGTGCTCCGCAAGGATGTGTTCTCAGCCCCCTTCTTTACTCCTTGTTCACCCACGACTGTGCAGCCATGTACAAATCTAATTGAATGTACAAATTTGCAGACGGCACCACCATTGTGGGCCGGATATCAAATAATGATTTCCATTCATCTGGCAATAACTTTTCTGCAGAACCTACCAGTATCAGATAAACGACTCCTATCGAAACAGCATCATGACGTACCTCAGAGAATTTAGCTTACAACATGTTAGTACCAATTACTTTGTAGTTAATTGCTGTTTTACGTGAAATAAATCTGCTGCTTTTGAAACACTAAATCTGTCTGTTTTCAGCAAATAGTATTCATTTCCATTTATCTTGCAGTGAAATCAAGTACAAGATAGCAAAGGATGCAGCATCATCTAATACATCAGGAAACGTGGTGTACAACACCGACCACATTTCTGTTAATTGCCATTGTACAAATAATAACCACTGCTTTGGAAACACTGAATTGGTCTTTTTGCAACATTGCCAATCGTCTTGAAATAACCTTTCAGGGCAAGGTGCTGCAATTAGGTAAACGCTTCCAATTGATGCAGCATCGTGAAATACAACATGTTTATTACCAACTCGTTTTTAGTTCGTTGCAGTTGTGTGAAAGATGATCACTAAAATAGACTGTTTGCAACCATTGCTTTCATTTCCATTCATCTTGCAATAGGTTTTCAGGGCAAGGTGCTATTTTCGGATAAATGACTCCATTCGATGCAGTGTCATGAAATACTTCAGAATAGTTAGTTTGCAGCATGATATTACTAACTAATTTTGAATTAATTACCGTTGTCTGGAAAAGAGTTGGACTGCTTTGGAAACACTGAATTAGATGGATTGCGGCAAGCAGCATTCAATTCCAATCATCTTGCCACAGCTGTTCAGGACAAAGTGCTACAATCAGGTAAATAACTCCAGTTGGTTTACAGTACGTTACTAAGAAATACAATTCAGTTAATTTCCGTTACGTGAGAGGTAACTGTGCAGAATTTGTCATTTTATCAGCAGATAGCTTTCTTTTCCATTGATCTTGCAATAGCCTTTCAGGGCAACGTGGTATAATCAAATAAATTACCCCAATGGGCACAGCATCATGAATACAGCAGGTTATTACTGACCACGTTTTAGTTAGAGGCTGATATATGGAAAATCACTCTCCACCACTTTGGAAACAAATTAATGACAGTGAATTGGACTGGCAGCAAGCAGTATTTATTTTGATTCATCTGGCAATAACATTCCAGGGCAAGGTGCTATAATCAAATAATGACTGTCATGAATACATCAGACAACTTAGTTTACAGCAGTCAGAGGAGGCGAGCAGGTTATTATATACTAACTACTTTTTTAGTTAATTGCCATTATACGAAAAATAACTGCACTACTTTAGAAACATTGAATTGTTCTGTTTCCAGCAACAACATTCATTCCCATTCATCTTGCAATAACTTTTCAGGGCAAGGTGCTATAATCAAATAAATGACACTAATCCAAGCAGTGTCATTACATAGGTCAGAAAGGTTAGTTTACACCATGTTATAATGAACTAGATTTTAGTTAATTGCCATTGTATGAAAAATAACTGTATTGCTATGGAAACTTTGCAGAAGGCAAGATCCATTTCCATCTGTCTGGCAATAACTTTTCAGGGCAAGGTGCTACAATGAAATAATTCACACGAATCAGTGCGGTCATGAAATAAATCGGAAAAATTAATTTACAACATGCTGTTACTATATACTTTTCAGTTAATTGCTGTTGTATGAAAAATATCTGTATTGATTTGGAAACTAAATTAGTCTGTTTGCCTTAATTTCCATTCATCTCAGTCATGGTGCTACAATTAAATCAATGACCAACTGATGCAGCATTATCAGATACATCTAAATAATAGCTTACAACATGTTACTACGATTTACATTTTAGTTCAAGATTTCAAGATCAATTTATTGTCACATGTACCAATAAAAGTACAGTGAAATTTGAGTTACCATATTAAATTTATTAAGCAGACTCATGGTCCATTAGAATACACATACAGTACACAGTATATACATATAAAATTAAATTAAATTAGAAAAGGCAACAATACCAATGTTTCCACATAGGTGACAGGTATCTCACGGCACTGAAACCAGGATTTACCAGCAGTACAATGATGGAATTCTGAGAACCATTCAATCGGCATATAAATTTAAACATGAGATTCCTCAACAGGGCATGAAACGTATTGACTCCTGCACTACAAAACAGTTCACTTGCACTGCACCACCTTGGCTTTCTAAGCAATATGCGCATGCAGTCATTATAGGCAACCTTAAGTTTATGGATGCTTGACTTATTAAACTTTATCCACAAAGGAGCAGTGTAAAGAGGAGTACAGTACGCTCTAAACAGGTTTATCTTGACATTTCCTGAGCACCATTGGAATTTCCTAACTAACATGTTAGCTTGTGCATACAACATGCGGCGCTGTCTATACATGTCCTCATCATCAGACATTTGATCTGTGATGACATGTCCCAGATACTTAGCTTTACAGCAGACAGATAGAACCTGCCCAGACAGGTAAAATGATGGGAAGACTAGATCTTTGTCCCCTTTTACTTTACAAATCATGACAACGCTCTTTTTAGCATTGTATTTCACGTCAAATTGGACACCATACTCAGAGCATATATTCAACATCTGCTGAAACCCAGCACTGCTAGGAGAAAAAAACGCCAGATCATCGGCATACATAAGATGGTTTACCAGGGTGTTACCAATCATACATCCTGTTTTACAGCCTCTAAGCTGTTCAGATAAATCATTCATGTACACATTAAAGAGGGCTGGTGAGAGTAGCCCCCCCTGGCGAACCCCATTACCAACACCAAATGTTACAGAGACTGCATTACCCCATTTGACCTGCATGCTCTGGTTGGCGTACCAATATGCCAGGACCCTAATTATACTGTTAGGCACTCCTCTTTGACTCAGTTTTGGAACAGCTTATGATGGTTGACTCGATCAAAAGCTTTAGAGGCATCAATAAAACCAATTAACACAGAGGAATTCTGCCTTCTATACATTTCAACCATTTCCTTCAGGGCATAGCTACATAAATCAGTACCATGCTTAGCCTTGAAGCCAAACTGGTTGTCTGTAGTACCCAAATAAAAACATAATCTATCTAATAAAATTCTTTCCAGGACTTTGGATAACACACTGGCTAGAGCAATCGGTCTGTAATTATCCAAGCTCCCCACCTTGCCCGCTTTGTCCTTGATGACAGGCACCAGAGTAACGGACAACATGGAGTCCGGTAACAGACCATGATTCATAAGGCCAGTAAAACAGATTGCAAGAAGGGCAGCAACCCTTGGGCTTGCAAGTTTGAGGTGCTCTGCAGTGATCTGATCTAAGCCGCTAGCTTTGTTATCAGCTAGCTGTGTGATTGCTTGATAGACCTTATTGGCTGTGATTCCCACTTTGTCACTGTTGGTAATGTTGCCCACTTTGTAGGGATCACTTTTAATACAATTGAATAGCTCAGAGTAATGTTGCATCCACAAATCAGCTATGTTGTCGGATCCTGAGACTCCTTCTATGGTACATGGTAACGATGTACTGCCTCTGTTCAGAGCTCTCACCTCCTTCCAGAAGCCAGTAACATCGTTACCAAGGAGCTTATCAGCCATAGAGTCTGCTCTCATTAATTGTTCGTGTTTGCTGATATAACGAACTGCATATTTATACCGAGCATTACTAAGCTTTTTGTGATCCAGGACAGGCCCCTCTCTGGGCCTACCTGCCAGGACCCAAGCCTTAAAGGCATCCTTAGCTTCAGCATGATGAGCAGCCACATGTTTATTCCACCCTGGCTTAATGCTGTGTCTTTTATCAGAGTGAGTAAAGCATGGCCTACTAGCTTCATACACAACACCCACAATACAATTATACATAGCACAGAGGTCCTTACAGTGAGCGCTGTTATTACAATTCACATCAGTACACATAATTGCATCTCTGGGTAGATATACATTACTTAGAAGAACATCAGTTCTCCCATAGTATAACATCACATCCTCATCTGAGAGCTTAGACCAATCCAGTTTAGCCTTACAGGCACTATTAACCTCCTGAGACATCTCCGGGAGACCGCCCCAATCGAGTGCCATAACAAAAGGAACATGATCAGACATAGATGCCTCATACACAATCTCCATAGATCTTAGAATATCATGAGCATCAGCAGTGCTAATGCAGTGGTCAAGCCATGATGTAGAGTGCCAGGCCTCACTTATGTAAGAATAACTATCTGCAGGTAGGAGCTTTTGGCTGGATAATATAAGAGTGTTATCGTCACAAAACTGCAGCATATGCTTTGCAAACAAGGAACTTTTGTCTGATAGGTCAGCATTCATGTCACCCACTACATAGATACTTGTGGAATGATTATCAGAAATAAAAGAATTTATAAAAGCTAATCTAATCAGGTATTCGTCTTCATTTTGTTGTGACTCATACGGTGTGTATACATTGAGGATAGTAACCTCTTTGTTATTCATTTTTATCTGTATAGCGATACACCAGTCAACTTCTAGCCTAATGACATTAATAGCAGAGTCCATCCTTTTCTGCCAAAGGATGGCCACTCCCCCTGCTATCCTTCCTCTCACTATTCCCATAGATAGGTCAGTAGTGGACTCACCAGCCCCGTGGAAATCGGCATTAAAAGAGTTCAATTTTCCCAAGTCCTGTTTCGATAAAAACGTTTCTTGTAAACATAAAATGTCACAGCTTTTCAGCAGGTTGTCAACTACTATACGTCGGGCTCTGTCTCCTGCATTGTTACCCAGGCATAGCCCGCGGCAGTTGTATGATCCAACCCGCATAAAGTTTAACTGGGCAGGGTGGCAGCCCCATTCAGCACTCTTCCTCCCGTCTCTCCCGCTTTACGTGGTTCATAATATCGCCTCACAACAGAGCCTTCAGGCCAGAGTTCTGGGTTATACATGTCCGCAACTTCATTGCACTCAGCACACACTTTAAACGAGCTATAATACAGCCATACTAAGTAAAAAGCAACAAGACACACAGCCATATAAAATAAAATTTAACATAAATGCCATTGTATGAAGCAATAACTGTACTGCTTTGGAAACACTGAATTGTTCTGTTTGAATAAAGCAGCATTCACTTCCATTCATCTTGCAATAACTTTTCAGGGCAAGATGCTGCAATCAAATAAATGACTCTAATCGATGCAGGGTCATGAAATAAATTGGAAACATCAGTTCACAACATGCTATTAATGACTAATAGTTCATTGCTGTCGTGTGGTAAACAATTGTACTGCTTTGGAAACACTGAATTAGCCTCTACGTAGCAAGCAGTATTCATTCCCATCTATCTTGCAATTTCATTATGGGGCTACAAACAAATATATTAAACCAATCGATGCAACGGCATAAAGTAAATTAAAAAATGGAATTTACAGCACGTTGTTCGTACCCGCCTTTTAGTTAATTGCTGTTGTCTGAAAAGTGACTGTACTGCTTTGGAAACATTGTTTGCAGCAAGGAGAATTCATTTTCATTCATCTTGCAATAACTTTTCAGGGCAAGTTGCTACAATCAAATAATTGACCCCAATCGTTGCAGTGACATGAAACACATCAGACAAGTTAGTTCACAGCATGTTGTTACTAAATACCTTTCAGTTAATTGGAGCTGTATGAAAAGTAATGTTACAGATTTAGAAACAGCTGTTTGCAGCAATCAGCATTCATCCTGAAATAACTTTTCAGCATATGGTGCTGCAATCAAATAAACGACTCCAATCTCTTCAGCATCATGAAATGCATGAGAACCGTTAGTTTATAACACGTTATTACTAAACGCCATTTAGATTATGTCGTGAAAAAAAATCCGACTGCTTTGGACACACTGAAGTAGTCTGTTTGCAACAAGGAGCATTCGTTTCCATTTAACTTGGAATGTCCTACAATCAAATGAATGACTTAAATCGACGCAACTTCATGTAATGCATCAGTAAAGTTATTTTACAACATGCAATTACTAATTACTTTTTCATTATTGCCCGTTCTATAAAAAATAACTACTGCTTTGGAAACACTGGAGTAGTATGTTTGTAGAAGGCAACATTAATTTCCATTCATCTTGCAATGACTTTCCAGGGCAAGGCCCTATAATCAAATAAATGACTTCAATCCATGCAGGATCATGAAATAAATTGGAAACATCAGTTCACAACATGCTATTAATGACTAATAGTTCATTGCTGTCGTGTGGTAAACAATTGTACTGCTTTGGAAACACTGAATTAGCCTCTACGTAGCAAGCAGTATTCATTCCCATCTATCTTGCAATTTCATTATGGGGCTACAAACAAATATATTAAACCAATCGATGCAACGGCATAAAGTAAATTAAAAAATGGAATTTACAGCACGTTGTTCGTACCCGCCTTTTAGTTAATTGCTGTTGTCTGAAAAGTGACTGTACTGCTTTGGAAACATTGTTTGCAGCAAGGAGAATTCATTTTCATTCATCTTGCAATAACTTTTCAGGGCAAGTTGCTACAATCAAATAATTGACCCCAATCGTTGCAGTGACATGAAACACATCAGACAAGTTAGTTCACAGCATGTTGTTACTAAATACCTTTCAGTTAATTGGAGCTGTATGAAAAGTAATGTTACAGATTTAGAAACAGCTGTTTGCAGCAATCAGCATTCATCCTGAAATAACTTTTCAGCATATGGTGCTGCAATCAAATAAACGACTCCAATCTCTTCAGCATCATGAAATGCATGAGAACCGTTAGTTTATAACACGTTATTACTAAACGCCATTTAGATTATGTCGTGAAAAAAAATCCGACTGCTTTGGACACACTGAAGTAGTCTGTTTGCAACAAGGAGCATTCGTTTCCATTTAACTTGGAATGTCCTACAATCAAATGAATGACTTAAATCGACGCAACTTCATGTAATGCATCAGTAAAGTTATTTTACAACATGCAATTACTAATTACTTTTTCATTATTGCCCGTTCTATAAAAAATAACTACTGCTTTGGAAACACTGGAGTAGTATGTTTGTAGAAGGCAACATTAATTTCCATTCATCTTGCAATGACTTTCCAGGGCAAGGCCCTATAATCAAATAAATGACTTCAATCCATGCAGGATCATGAAATAAATTGGAAACATCAGTTCACAACATGCTATTAATGACTAATAGTTCATTGCTGTCGTGTGGTAAACAATTGTACTGCTTTGGAAACACTGAATTAGCCTCTACGTAGCAAGCAGTATTCATTCCCATCTATCTTGCAATTTCATTATGGGGCTACAAACAAATATATTAAACCAATCGATGCAACGGCATAAAGTAAATTAAAAAATGGAATTTACAGCACGTTGTTCGTACCCGCCTTTTAGTTAATTGCTGTTGTCTGAAAAGTGACTGTACTGCTTTGGAAACATTGTTTGCAGCAAGGAGAATTCATTTTCATTCATCTTGCAATAACTTTTCAGGGCAAGTTGCTACAATCAAATAATTGACCCCAATCGTTGCAGTGACATGAAACACATCAGACAAGTTAGTTCACAGCATGTTGTTACTAAATACCTTTCAGTTAATTGGAGCTGTATGAAAAGTAATGTTACAGATTTAGAAACAGCTGTTTGCAGCAATCAGCATTCATCCTGAAATAACTTTTCAGCATATGGTGCTGCAATCAAATAAACGACTCCAATCTCTTCAGCATCATGAAATGCATGAGAACCGTTAGTTTATAACACGTTATTACTAAACGCCATTTAGATTATGTCGTGAAAAAAAATCCGACTGCTTTGGACACACTGAAGTAGTCTGTTTGCAACAAGGAGCATTCGTTTCCATTTAACTTGGAATGTCCTACAATCAAATGAATGACTTAAATCGACGCAACTTCATGTAATGCATCAGTAAAGTTATTTTACAACATGCAATTACTAATTACTTTTTCATTATTGCCCGTTCTATAAAAAATAACTACTGCTTTGGAAACACTGGAGTAGTATGTTTGTAGAAGGCAACATTAATTTCCATTCATCTTGCAATGACTTTCCAGGGCAAGGCCCTATAATCAAATAAATGACTTCAATCCATGCAGGATCATGAAATACATTTTTTTTAAAACTCCAGTTTCCAACATGGTATTACTAACTACATTCTAGTTAATTGCCATTGAATTAAAAATAACTCACCTGCTTTGGAAGCACCACATATGTCTGTTTGCAGTCTAGCATTAATTTCCATTCATCTCCCTATGACTTTTCAGGGCATACTGCTACACCCAAAATAGTTACTTCAACCGATGCGGCGTCATGCAATGAAAAGATTATTTTCCAACATGTCATTACTAACTACTTTTAGTTGATGGACGTTGTACAAAAAATGACTACTACTTTGGAAACACTAAATCTGTCTGTTTGCAGCAAGCTCCATTGCTTTCCATTCATCTTGCAATAAGTTTTAGGGGCAGGGTGCTACAATTAAATACATTACTCCAATCAATTCAACATCATGAAATACATCATAAAATACATTATTACTAACTACTTTTTAGTTAATGTCCATTATGTGAAAAATAACAGTACTGCTTTGGAAACATTGAGTTAGTCTGTTTGCAGCAAACTGTACTGATTGAGAATGATCAGCCATGATCACATTGAATGGCGGTGCTGGCTCGAAGGGCCGAATGGCCTCCTCCTGCACCTATTGTCTATTGTCTATTAAATTCCATTAATCCTACAATCACTTTTCAGCACAAGGTGCTACAATCACACAAATGACTCCAACCGATTCAACGCTATGAAATACATCAGACTCGTTAGTTTACAATATGTTATTCCTTACTACATTTTAATTAATGCTCATTGCATTAAAAAAGTAATTACTGTTTTGGAAACAGTGAATTAACCTGTCTGTAGCAAGCCTCTTTCATTTCTATTCATCTTGCTATAACCTTCTATTGCAAGGTGCTACAATCAAATAAGTGACTATGATCGATGTGGGGTCATGCAATTCATCGGAAAGTTATTTTACAACATGATATTACAAACTTTTTTTAATTAATGGTCGTTGTATGAGACAACGTTGTACTGCTTTGAAAACACTGCAATAGTCTGTTTGCGGCAAGCTGTGTTCATTGCCATTCATCTTGAAATAACTTTTCAGGGCTAGGTGCAATAATCAAATAAATGACTTCAATCGATTCAGCCTTAATAAATGCATCAAAAACGTTAGATTACAACACGATATTACTAATATGTTTTAATTAATGGTCATTGTATGAAAAATAACACTACTGCTTTAAAGAAATTGAATTAGTTTATTTAGAGCACACAATATTCATTTCCATTCATATTGCAATAAATATTTAGGGCAAGCTTCTACAATCAACTAAATGACTTCAATCGATTTAACATCAGGAAAGTTATTTTACAACATTTTAATACTAACTACTTTTTAGCTAATGGCAGTTGTATGAACACCCCCTTTACTGTTTTGGAAATAAGGAATAAGCCTGGTTGCAGCAAATAGGATTCATCTCCATTCATCTTGCAATATGCTAGCTCGGTATCGCGATAAACGCTAGGAATCATGGGATTTGTCAAAGGTCATTCGGGATAAACAAAGAGCATTGCTAGTGATCGCGAACGCAGCGCTGTATAAACTGTGTGTACGTATTGGACAGAACTCTGTGTTAAAATAACATTTTCGTTCTGAGTTTTCGGTCTAAGTAATAAGAGACGAGTTAACTTGATGTTTATGGTATATACCATACATTTTAATTTTGTTTACTTGAAACAAAGTCAATATCAGATATGTAGTTTTGAGATGCAACTCGACATAAGTATATGTGTGAGACTACTTCTGAACATCGACATGTAAAGAATGTGATCATGCCGTTTGGGGCAATTCCAACCAATAGTTTCACAGTGTTGTGTTTCTTGGAGTCGGACCATGTCAAAGCCTGCACTGTAGATGCCGTGGTAGAGTTGCTGCCTTACAGCGAATGTAGCACCGGAGACTCAGGTTCGATCCTGACTACGGGCGCCGTCTGTATGGAGTTTGTACGTTCTCCCCGTGACCTGCGTGGGTTTTCTCCGAGATCTTCGGTTTCCTCCCACACTCCAAAGACGTACAGGTACGTAGGTTAATTGCCTTGGTAAATGTTTAAAAAAATTGTCCGTAGTGGGTATAGGATAGTGTTAATGTGCGGAGATCACTGGGCGGCGCAGACCCAGTGGGCCGAAGGGCCTGTTTCTGCGCTGTATCTCTAAATCTAAAAAAAAATCTAACAATCTCTGTGCAGTCGAGAATGCATCTCAGTGCTGGGCATTTATTTATTATCTGTCTCAGCTAAGTGGGCCTTATCAAATCACGATCGGTAAGATTGTTCATTGCATACCGGCACAAGTTACAATGCAAAAGAAAATGGTGCAAGTATATTGAAATAATTTATACAATCACAAGATTATAACTGAAAATTAGAATGTCAAATACTGATTAAAATTATCCAATGTAATGGGAATCAGAAGAGGCATGATTAGTCAAGGGACTCGTGACTAAGTTTTGTCCCACACAACTTTACTTACACATGTACATGCAGAACTCACAGCCCGTGGCCGTGGACTAGTACAGTAAGAGGTGAAAACCCCACAAATACTTTTCATATTATCTATTGATAGTTATAGAAATCATACATTTCATTTCATTCTCTTCCCCTCCCCCCCCAAAAAAACTGAAACAATAAAAAATGGTTGCTATTAATGGTCACGATCTCACTTACTCACCAAAGTGGGCCAGCAAGCGACCAAGGAACAGGTGTAACAGATTTACGAGTTGACTCAACTGTCGGCTTGATGGACTCTGATTTAGTACACTGACCTTGACCAGAGGAATCTGTTTCTTTGTCTGTACTAACTGAATTTTGTGTTTCAACCACAGTGGTCTTTTCCAAATCACTTTCAGATAAAGGCACAGGGATTAGGAATTCGTGCTCAGTTTTTGGTTCATTTTTGGCTGGAATCATTTGATGAACATGAACACTTTTGATCTTATCTCCAACTTCAGCTAAGTATCTTTTTGTTCCACACACCCACTATTTTCCCAACATTCCATTTGTCTCGACTGGGCTTGATGGGAGGACTGAGAACACGAACCTGCTCATCTGGTTTGAAGCTCCTCTCCTTTTTGTGGGTGTCAAAGTGGTGTTTTTGACTTAACTGTTTTTGCTCAACTCTCAAGGCCAAATTAGATTGAACTAGACGTAGGCGTATCCTTAGCCTTCTCTTCATCAACAGTTCCGCAGGTGAGTTACGCGTTGTGTGTGGTGTGGTTCTGTACTTCAGCAAGAAACTAGCCAAACGATGTTTTATGCTGAGCTTTGAACTACCCTGCAAAGCCTGTTTCTTGAGAGCATCTTTGACAAGTCTTACAGACCTTTCTGCTGCCCCATTGGATGCTGGATGGTATGGGGGGACAACCCTTTTCACAAAAATCTACATGAACTCTCCGAAAAGGTCTATTTGCCCCTGACCAGGGTGCAGTGGTGTTTTGGGCAATTTTGGCACACGCTACATTTGCTCGCCAGTGACTCGATGTCACTGTCAATACCAGGCCAATACACAAAACTTCTGGCAATTGACTTCATGCTTACTATACCAGGATATTCAGCATGAAGTTCATCCATAATCTTGTTTCTCAAAGACTCTGGTACAACCACTCTGTAACCCCACTTAATGCATCCCTGCTCACATGATAATTCACGGTGTTGATTATGGAAAGGCTTCAGTTCTGAGTTCAGAACTGAGTTTAATCCACTATCGATTTCAGTCCAACCGTTCAATATCTGTTCATAGACACTCTTCAGCACAGTGTCTTTCTCTGTTTCTGCTGCAATTTCTGTTGCAGTCACTGGAAAGTCTTCATCTACAACTTGCAGTGTATAGTCTTCATCTACAACAGCAGAATTGCCCAGCACTGCATCCTTGATGCCGCCTTGGAAGGTATGGCTGACTTGGGACCAAGTCTCACGCTTCGTGGCTTAGGATCAGTCACTGGGTGTATGGGCTGCCGAGAATAAACTGGTGGAATTTCTTGATTTCTAACACGATGCTGAGTGCTTCCTTTTCTACCTGTGCATAATTGCGCTCACTCGGTGATAGGGTGCGGGATGCAAAAGCAATAGGCTTTTCATGTTCGTCATCCATTACATGGCAGATCACTGCACCTACACCATAACTTGAAGCATCACAAGCAAGTTTCATCTCGCGTGTTGTGTCATAGTGAACAAGGAGTCTGTCACTTGTCAAGTTTTTCTTGCAGATGGGCTGTCATCTGCACGTTACTGTTCCTTTCCTCACATCCATTTCCCATCTTTGTGTAGCAGATGATGTAGTGGCTTTAGCACCGTTGCTAAATCTGGAAGGAATCGTGCATAGAACTGCACCATCCCAAGGAATGATCGTAGCTCTGACACATTGTTGGGCTGTGGAGCATTCACTATTGCTTCAACCTTCGCCTTCACAGGGCGAAGTCCATTGGCGTCTACTTTGAGTCCAAGGTAGACCACTTCTGACAGCGCAAATGCACACTTACTTTGTCGCAGTTTGACATTGTGACAGTTCAGTCGTGTGAGAACTTGCTCGAGGATTTCCAGATGTTTTTCCATGCCCACTGTGAATATCAGTAGGTCGTCCTGGTTGCACACACAGTGCGGAATGCCTTGCAACATTTTGTCCATGACAGACTGGAAGATTTTCGGTGAGGATTTCATGCCATAGGGCAACTTTGTATATGAATACAAGCCCTTATGTGTATTGATAGTCAAGTACCGCTGACTTTCCTTGTCGACATTGAGTTGGGCGTAAGCGTGAGACAAATCCAGTTTAGTGAAGACTCTTGCTCTGTTAAGTTCTGCGTACAGATCTTGCGAGGTTGGCAACGGATATCATTCATCGTCAACGGCTTGGTTGATTGTGACTTTGGAGTCACCGCATAGTCGAACAGTTTAGTCGATCTTGGGTACGGCCGCAATTGGCGTTGCCCAGTTGCTCTGGTCTGTCTTCACGAGTACTCCATTCTGCTCCAACCTGTTGAGTTCTTCCTCCACTTGTTGCTTCAGCGCATATGGTACAGGTCTTAGTCAACAAATGATCAGCCAGGATCACATTGAATGGCGGTGCTGGCTCGAAGGGCCGAATGGTCTCCTCCTGCACCCATTGTCTATTGTACACAGGTCTCATATCTTGCTGAAGTTGAATGTGTGCAGAGTACCCCATTATTCCCGTGTAAAGGGCTTGTCCCACATAGGCGATTTTTTTGGCAACTGCCGCGACTGTCATGTTTCCAAATACACAGGACAAGATGTTAGAAATCCAAAGGGCCAAATATCAACTTGCTCCCGGTGGTAATGGGAGGCTTATGCACTAACCTATGCTCCTCCGATGTTGAGAAAGGCAGACACGTCATTGGGGTTATCAAGTGGGCACCTACTTTCATCGACGTTTCGCTGATTGGACCCACGACGTCTCCAGTAGGCTCAGCAGTGCATTCTGATGTCCCAGAACCACCCCCCTGGGGTCATGGGGTGTTCCGGGTCTCACAACATCAGACACCCTCGCCCAGGCGACCCGGCCGGGGTTGATCAGGCCCCGACATGCGTCCCAGCGGCAACCGCCCACGGATCAGCCCTCTTAATAACTGCTCAGCAGGGTTTGGGAGACTCTGGTGCGTGGAGGGACTGGGCTCTGTGGGGTGAGTCCTGGCCAGGCTCCTCCTGCGTTTCACCAGGTTGAAGGCCTGTGCCCTGCACCTATTTCTCCTTCTCCGAGCATTTCATTCTTGCCTGATGGCAGAAGGCCTTTAAGTAGCTTATTGGGTTTCTTGGTACAAGATGTTAAGAGATGTTATGCTTAGAAAAGATAACACACTCTCTCCTTGGGAGTGTGTGTTTACTGACGGATGAGTGTTTTTGTAGTCGGGAAAGTGCCCAGCAGAAAGTGATAAGGAATCTGATCTTTGACTGAGCCCTTGTTGGATAGTCTTTGTTGCCATGGTATGACAGATGTAACAAATGGCTGTTAGAGTTAATTGTATGAGATCACGGCAGCACGGTAGCGCAGCGGTAGGGTTGCTGCTTTACAGCGAATGCAGCGACGGAGACTCAGGTTCGATCCTGACTACGGGTGCTGCACTGTAAGGAGTTTGTACGTTCTCCCCGTGACCTGCGTGGGTTTTCTCCGAGATCTTCGGTTTCCTCCCACACTCCAAAGACGTACAGGTATGTAGGTTAATTGGCTGGGTAAATGTAAAAATTGTCCCTAGTGGGTGTAGGATAGTGTTAATGTACGGGGATCACTGGGTGGCACGGACTTGGAGGGCCGAAAAGGCCTGTTTCCGGCTGTATATATATGATATGATATGATATGATATGATATGATCACAAAGTTTGGTGTTTTTCCCTGAGACCATTGACAATTACTGATAGGTTAGCTTTGTTTCTCTGTAACTATGTAACGCCTCCTGTGTAAGTGTATTAGTTGTGATTGGTTTTTGATAATTACTGTTGCCAGTCTTTGTTGAACTCTGTATAAATATATGATAAGTTGTAAGACAAGTTTTCTTGCTCTATCGGGTGTGTGAAGCTCTAGGAGGTGTCTGATCAGATACTTTAGAGTCAAGTCCCACATGGTAATAAGTCTGTTGTACTCAGCCAGTGTTTGCCTCAATCATTATTGAAACCAGACTGAGGGTAAAAGAACCGGAATTAACAGTAGTAGCCACTTCACTAACTTCCACCCCCTGAATTTCAGGCTGGTGTCTTCCACTGTGAACACTGATGCAACAAAGTTATTCAACTCATCTGTCATTTCTTTATTTCCCATTATCACCTCTCCCGCATCATTTTCCAGTGGTCCAATTCTTGATTCTTTCTTAATCTTTATATATCTGAATTTTTTTTTGCTATCCTCTTTTATATTATTGACTAGCTTACCTTCATATTTAATCTTTTCTACCCATATGAACATTTTAGTTACTTTCTGTTGTTTTTTAACAGCTTCCTAATCCACTAGCTTCCCACTAATCTTTGTAATCTGTTATTGCATGCTAACTTTACTGATGAATTTCATTACACTCTATCAATTGGTGTCATTTATTCAATTGAAGCATCTCGCCCTGAAAGGTTATTCCAAGATGAATGGAAATTAACACAGCTTGCTGCAAACAGAATAATTAACTTTTTCAAATCAGTACAGTCATTTTTCAAACAAAGGCCATTAACTAATAATAGTTAGTAAAAATATGATGTTAAATAATTTTTCTGATGCATTTCATGCTGCTGCTTCGATTGGAGTTATCAATTTGATTATATGCTCTTGCCCCTATAAGTAATAAGTGAGTTCGGTATTACAACTGAGTCATCCAGGTTATGGATCATTCGGGATAAACATTCTCGCCAGTGGAGCTACTCTGTGTATACAAACCTGTGTTTCATAACTGTAACTTATTCATACATATTCATGTTTTATGTTAATGAGTTGATGTTCAATATAAGCGGGGAATGCTGGGTAATAAAACGCACGTGATACCGGCAACTAATGTGTGAGTCTAGTTCTTCATTCTGCCATCCGGAATATAACAAAATTGGCGACGAAGACGGGATTGTTTAAGATTTGAGACTGAGGTTATTTTTCGTGTCGAGTTCCTCGAGCTAGTATAGCCTTTGTACAGCTAAGTTTTAGGTGAATTGCTACACCAGAACAGACAGCGGGGTTTTTGAGCGGACTTTTCTCGTCCTTCTTTTAAAAAAGAGAGAGGGACAAGATGGCGGCGTCCACGGGCTACATCAGAAACTTTGGCACTTTCGACAAAAGTAGAGAGCCATTCGACTCCAACGGACGCGTTGACAGTGGCAAAAGCTCTCCTCAGGGACATCATACCAAGGTTCGGGATATCAGAAAAAATATATAGTGACAATGGGAGCCATTTTGTCAACGAGGTAATAGAGAAGCTCACGGCGACCCTAAAAATACAATGAAAACATCACTGCTCTTAGACCATAGACAATAGACAATAGGTGCAGGAGGAGGCCATTCGGCCCTTCAAGCCAGCACCGCCATTCAATGTGATCATGGCTGATCATTCTCAATCAGTACCCCATTCCTGCCTTCTCCCCATACCCCCTGACTCCGCTATCCTTAAGAGCTCTATCTAGCTCACTCTTGAATGCATTCAGAGAATTGGCCTCCACTGCCTTCTGAGGCAGAGAATTCCACAGATTCACAACTCTCTGACTGAAAACGTTTTTCCTCTTCTCCGTTCTAAATGGCCGACCCCTTATTCTTAAACTGTGGCCCCTTGTTCTGGACTCCCCCAACATTAGGAACATGTTTCCTGCCTCTAACGTGTCAAACCCCTAATAATCTTATACGTTTCGATAAGATCTCCTCTCATCCTTCTTACCACCCACAGTCTGCAGGGTTAGTAGAAAGGACTAATGGAACTATTAAAAGCAAATTGAGGAAGGCAATGGCGGAAACGGGATTCTCCTGGATAGATTGCCTCCCCTTAGTCTTATTAAACATGAGAATGCTGCCAAGTACGAGGGGAATGTCCCCCTACGAAATATTGTATGGTAAACCATTCCAATACCCCGTTCTACAAAAGTTTTCTGAGACAGTAAGTGAAGATAGTACCCTAGCACAGTACATGAAGAAAATGCTAATAAACAAATCTCGTGTGTTGAAAGGTTTAATAGGTCCTGACCAAACGGAAGGGAATCTCGTGGAGGAATTAAAGCCCGGATGGAGACTGGGTGTTCGTGAAAATTATCAAAAGAAAAAGGTGGTCAAGCCCTCGGTGGGAAGGTCCATATCAAGTACTACTTACTACTCCCACTGCGGTAAGAATTGGTGAAAGGCCAACGTGGGTACATATCACACACTGCAAAAGAGTAAAAATCCCAACTTCAGAGTAGGAGAAAGGGGGACCGACAACGGCTGACGGCCTGTATAGATCCAGTAACGATCGGAAACCTACATCTCCCAAACCATGAAGTGGGGGCTGATTATTCTGAGTGGAATTGCATTAATCACCACAGCATAAGCGAAGTACACAATATACCTGACCCAAGGAAGTACTAGCACTTTTGAAATCGACCCATCTCAGTATAAAACTGACAGTTGCAAGGACAAAGCATAAGTAACGGATAGGGTGTATGTCTGCCTAGCACCCTGCTCGAAATGGCATTATGTTTTCCAACACTCTGAGGCCTCAGGCCATAAAGAGACCGGAATCGCGCAATACCAGCGATGGTCGTTAATAAGAAAGTCCTACACCCACACGAACCCTGGCTGGAGTAACCGGGGAAGATGGGGAAATACACAGCCTACTTGGAAAACGTATATAACCGTGAGGAACACCCAGAAGAAAGATGAAGGGTGGTATTACGTGTGTGTCGAAGTTAGTTGGAAGGATCCCTGTAGCCAGTTGGAAGTGAGAGTCGAACCAGCAGACACTAAAGTAACAGTAAGGCCCCAGGTAGATAAGGAAACTCGGGCACCACCAAAGTCAGGAGAACAAATAATTAAGGTCATCCCAGTAGCAGACCTCCGGAAGAGTCTGGAAATTGAGACCGGATATACGGATGATAATGCATGGCTGGAATGGATGCGTTACACAGTTAAGTCCTTAAACAGGACGGAATGTTATGCTTGTGCATCCGCAAAACCACAACTTATTCCAACACCCTTCCCGTTAGATTTTACCAACTCACCAGGCGGAGTCAAATGCATGTAATCATTGTACCTTAGTAAACGCAAGCCACAGAATAAGAATTGCACAGATTTGCATTTTCTACTCCCCCCCCCCCGTAGTTAAGGACAGGATCCCACCTCCATTCACTGTATCAACCGGCGGAAAATTTAATTGTTTCGCTAGATGGCTTGTGGCTAAAGGGGTCAGGGGGTATGGAGAGAAGGCAGGTACGGGTTACTGAGCTGGATGATCAGCCATGATCATATTGAATGGCGGTGCAGGCTCGAAGGGCCGAATGGCCTACTCCTGCACCTATTTTCTATGTTTCTATGTTTCTATGGGATCTTGGAGGTAAGGAACTGGGAAGACTGGAGTTATGTGAGATTATAGTAAACGTCTCCATTCCCACCCCTGCACTATCATCTAGTCCCTTGCCAGGGTTGAACGCAACTGCTCAGGTTGAACACGAGGTCGGGAGGGCAGATGTTTGGTGGTACTGTGGAGGGAGAATATTGAGGGCAAAGCTATCTAAGAACTGGAAAGGTACCTGTGCGTTGATACAGCTGATGATGCCATTTACTCTCGTAACACTGAAAAATGTGAAGGAGAAATCCGAGACAGGGAACAGAGTGAAAAGGGAACTTGCTAAGGGTTCTTTTGATGCACACATTGAAATTGGAGTACCCAGAGGGGTTCCAGATGAATTTAAGGCACACAATCAGATAGCTGCAGGATTTGAGTCTGTCATCTGCTGGTGGTCAATAAAAATGTAGATTGGATAAATTACTTATATTATAATCAGCAGCGATTTATCAATTATACAAGAGATGCTGTGAAAGGGTTAGCCGAACAACTAGATCGGACCAGTCTAATGGCCTGGCAGAATAGAATGGCCTTGGACATGCTACTAGCAGACAAGGGAGGAGTATGTGTAATGTTCGGATCATCTTGTTGCACCTTTATTCCCAATAATACCGCACCTGATGGGTCGGTCTCCAGGGCCCTGGCTGGACTCACTTCACTGGCAGAGGAATTGGCTGAGAATTCGGGAGTTGACACCTCCTGGACAGGGTTCCTGGACTCATGGTTCGGGAAATGGAAAAAGGTTGTTATTTCTGCACTAACCGCTCTCATAGACATTGCAGGGGTACTGGTCTGCCTGGGCTGCTGTGAGAGGACTCGCCCAGCGGCTGATTGAAACGGCCCTCACGAAGAAAATGACTATGTTATACGAACTAATACCAACCAAAGCAGAAGAGAGACAATGCAATGAAATTGACTTGAGAGAAACATCCCTGACTGATTGAATCCTCACGAATGATCGAACTGCAGAAAGTCAAGAGAACATGTGGTTCCGTGAAGAAACTTGGGGACTTCAACTCAAAGGACATAAATTTGTTTTAGATTATAATTCAGTACAAGACCAGCAACCGCACGACTGCCGACGGCGACGCCTCGCTGGCAGAGGAACTTAACTGTTTCTTTGCTCGTTTCGAGGTGAAAGCTACAGTGGCAGACATAACACCCTCTCCAGCACCTGACAGCAACACCTTCACTGTGCAGGAGTATGATGTTAAGCGCGTGCTCAGAGCAGTGAATCCCAGGAAAGCTGCAGGCCCCGATGGTGTGACGGGCAGAGTGCTGAGGGAATGTGCAGACCAATTATCTGAGGTCTTCACAAAAATCTTCAACCTGTCCCTTTTAACATCCACCATCCCTCCCTGCCTGAAGTCCGCCACAATCATCCCACTGCCGAAAAAGTCTGTCATCAGCGGTCTTAACGACTACCGTCCGGTAGCACTCACACCGGTCATCACAAAGTGCTTCGAGAGACTGGTCCTGCAGCACATCAAAGCCAGCCTCCCACCCACCTTCGACCCACACCAGTTTGCCTACAGAGCAAATAGGTCTACAGGGGATGCCATCGACACTGCTCTTCACACTGCACTGACCCACCTTGAACACCAGGGGAGCTATGTGAGGATGCTCTTCCTCGACTTCAGCTCTGCCTTTAACACGGTCATCCCGAGCAGACTGGTCACCAAACTTTCCGACCTTGGATTTTCCCAAACCATCTGCCAATGGATCAAGGACTTCCTGACCAACCGCCCCCAGACCGTCAAAATAGGCCCTCACCTCTCCTCCACCATTACACTGAGCACCGGCTCACCACAGGGCTGTGTGTTGAGCCCCATCCTTTACTCCCTCTACACTCACGACTGCGCCCCCACCCATCCCACCAACACCATCATCAAGTTCGCGGATGACACGACTGTGGTTGGACTCATCTCAGAAGGAGATGAGACAGCCTATAGGGATGAAATCCAAAGGCTGGCAGCATGGTGTTCAGTGAACAATCTGGTCCTGAACTCCTCCAAAACAAAGGAACTTATAATTGACTTTAGAAAAACCAGTGGAGATTACGACCCACTCTACATCAATGGGGTCTGTGTGGAAAGGGTACCAGCTTTCAGGTTCCTGGGTACGCACATCGCAGAGGATCTTACCTGGTCTACCAACACCATCACCACAGTAAAGAAGGCACAGCAGAGACTCCACTTCCTGAGGATCCTCAGGAAAACCAACCTGCAGGAGAAGCTCATGTTGTCCTTCTATCGCTGCTCCATCGAGAGTGTGATGGCATACTGTATAACCACATGGTATGCCAGCTGCTCAGAAAAGGACAGGAAGGCCCTTCAGAGGGTCATCACGACGGCCCAGAAGATCATCGGCTGCTCACTGCCCTCCCTGGAGCACCTGTTCAGACTACGCTGCCTCAGTAGAGCAGGCAAAATAATAAAAGATCCATCCCACCCCGGCCACCGTCTGTTTGTTCATCTGCCCTCTGGTCGACGTTTCAGGTCGATCAAATCCCGAACAAACAGACTTAAGAACAGTTTTTACCCCAGGGCCATACGAGAACTGAACACTACCTTTGCACTAGGCAACACCGTTAAAAAATCTTGTACTTAATATAATTGTATTTAATTGTATTTATGTATTTATTTGTTTTTGCATTTATTGCATATATGTTTGTACGCACCGTCAGGATTGGCTATTTTTTAATTTCGTTGTACTCGTTGCAATGACAATAAATGAATATTATTATTATTATTAAATTTGTATAAACAGGAGGAAAATGATGGAAAATGTATGTATGTGTCTGTACCTATAAGATAATTATTCACAAAATGCTGGAGTAACTCAGCAGGTCAGGCAGCATCTCGGGAGAGAAGGAATGGGTGACGTTTCGGGTCGAGACTCTTCTTCAGTCTACCAGCATCTGCAGTTATTTTCTTATACTTCTTAAACACTTGTTGGAGTCGTGTACAGATTACCAAACAGCAGTGGGGAGGCTGAGGCTCCCGGTCACTGAAATGCTTTTTCATAGGGTAGGTAATAAACTTTCCAAGGAAGGTCGTACAACCAAATAAACGCTTACAATCAATTCAGCACGATGCATTGCATCAAATAGATTTATGTACCACAGGTTATTGTGAAGATCTGCCGAAATAATGGCAATTGAAGGTCACGTTACCCCTCTGTATTGGAAACTCCAAAGCGGTCTGCTTGCACTGAATACAATGCTTTTCACACAGTTGGCACTAGCTTTTCTGCGCAGGTTGTAATCAACGTTACCAATTGATACGGCGCCACAATTTAGCTCAACTAGTTTACAGCAGATTATTTTGAAGCACTGCTGAAATAAAGGCAATTGCATGTGACATTAGCACACTCTGTTGCTATTGCCAAACTGGTCTTCTTACAGGAAGTAGAATGCTTTGTTCATATGGTTAGAAATATCTTTCCATAGGGAGGTTGTACAAATAAATAAACATTTTTAATCAATACAGCACCATGTATTACATTAACTAAAGATAGACACAAAAAGCTGGAGGAACTCAGCGGGTCAGGCAGCATCTCTGGCTGGAGACCTAGTCCTTCTTTCCAGAGATGCTGTCTGACCCAGGGCCGTCTTAACGCATGGGCCTGATGGGCACTTGCCCGGGGCCCCACGAGCATAGGGGCCCCATGCTGATCTGTGTATGTTAAGTGACTTGCAATAAATAAATACTACTTTAAAAATGTAGGTTCAATAAGTGCTTTTTTCGCAACATTTTCGGTCCCTAAGTGTTTCTTTCGCAACATTTTCCATCCCTAAGTGCTTCTCACAGCGATCTGTTTCGCAACAATTAGCTCCCTAAGTGCTTTGCTTTTCCATCCCTAAGTGCTTCTCACAGCGATCTGTAAGTAGTTGTCGTAGGGGCCCCAGTACACTGCTTTGCCCAGGGCCCATAATGCTGTAAAGACGGCCCTGGTCTGACCCGCTGAGTTACTCCTGCTCTTTGTGTTTATCTATGGTTTAAATCAGCATCTGCAGTTCCTTCCTACACATTACATTAACTAGACTAGTTTACAACAGGTTATTATGACGGTTTGTTGAAGTAAAAACAATTGTATGAAGCATTAGCACCCTCTGTTGGTAACACCTAACTCAACTGCTTGCACTAAGAATGCTTTTTCATACAGTCAGCAATAACTTTTCCTGGGAGGGTTGTACAAACAAATAAACGTTTCCATTCAATATGGCACTATGTATTACATTAACTAGGCTAGTTTGCAACAGGTTATTGTGAATGTCTGCTGTAATAAAGGCAATTGAATAGCATTATAACTGTACTGGAAACATCTAACTGGACTGCTTACATTAAGTAGAATGCTTTTTCATATATTTGGCGATAACCTTTCCTCGGAAGGTTGTACAACAAAATAAATGTTTCCAATCGATTTGGCATCATGAGTTACATCATCTAGACGGGTTTACAACAGGTTATTGCGAATAAAGGCTATTGAATGTAACATTACTACGTATTAGAAATGGCTAACTGGATTACTTGCAGTAAGTAGAATGCTTTTTTACATGGTTGGAAATAACTTTTCCAACGAAGGTAGCAGAACCAAATATTTGTCTCCATTCAATTCGGCACCATGTTGTACACCGACTACATTAGTTTACAAGAGATTATTGTAAAGATCTGCTGAAATTTAGTTTAGTTTAGTTTAGCCACAAAAATATTCACTGAATTGGCTCCACAACCTTCTGTGGCAAAGAATTCCCAGATTCACCACCCTCTGACTAAATAATTTTCTCCTTATCTCCTTCCGAAAAGAATGCCCTTTAATTCTGAGGCTATGACCTCTAGTTCTAGACTCTCCCACTAGTGGAAACATCCTCTCCACATCTATTTGTCTTTGCTGTTTGCAGATGTAGAGCTATCAACTAATCATATCATATCATATATCATATATATACAGCGCGGAAACAGGCCTTTTCGGCCCACCAAGTCCGCGCCGCCCAGCGATCCCCGCACATTAACACTATCCTACACCCACTAGGGACAATTTTTTACATTTACCCAGTCAATTAACCTACATACCTGTACGTCTTTATTGAGGCAACAATCTTTCAAATGAAGGTGTTGGCTGGTACAACAATGAATCAACATTTATACTGTTAGAAACAAAGAAACATAGGAAGATAGGTGCAGGAGTAGGCCATTCGGCCCTTCGAGTCAGCACCGCCATTCAATATGATCATGGCTGATCATCCAAAATCAGTACCCCGTTCCGGCTTTTTCCACATATCCCTCGATTCCCTTAGCCCGAAGAGGTAAATATAACCCTCTCTTGAAAACATCCAGTGAATTGGCCTCCACTGCCTTCTGTGACAGAGAATTACACAGATTCACAACTCTCTGGGTGAAAAAGTTTTTCCTCATCTCAGTCCTAAATGGCCTACCCCTTATTCTTAAACTGTGACCCCTGGTTCTGCACTCCCCCAACATCGTGACTTTTTTTCCTGTATTTAGCCTGTCCAATCCTTTAAGAATTTTATATGTTTCTATAAGATCCCCTCTTATCCTAAATTCCAGTGAATACAAGCCCAATCGACCCATTCTGTCATCATATGTAAGTCCCGCCATCCTGGGAATTAACCTGGTGAACGTATTCTGCACTCCCTCAATAACAATAATGTCTTTCCTCAAATTAGGAGACCAAAATTGCACACAATACTCCATGTGCGGTCTCATCAGTGCCCTTTACAACTGCAGTAGGACCGCCTTGCTCCTAAACTCAAATCCTCTTGCAATGAAGGCCAACTTGCCATTAGCTTTCTTCACTGCCTGCTGTACCTGCAGGCTTACTTTCAGTGACTGATGTACAAGCACACCCAGGTCTCGTTGCACCTCCCTTTTCCTAATCTGACACCATTCAGATAATCTCTGGAGAGAATCTACACTTTGAATATTTTGTACAATTCTAGTCACCTACCTATAGGAATGATGTCACTAGCTGGAAAGGGAGGGGAAAAGATGCACCAGGATGTTACTGGGTCTGTATGGCTTGAATTAGAAGTATAGAGACTGGAAATGCTGGGGCTTTAATCTCTTTAGCAGCGAGGCAAAGGACTCACGTAATAGAGGGATCATGAAGGGATTTTAAAAGCTCGCTGAATAGTCACAGTCCGGTGCAGTCTAAAACCAGGGGCATAGTTTTATGGTGAGAGGGGCAAGGTTTAAAGAGGATCTGAGGAGCAATTTTTCACACACAAGGTGGTTTAGTTTAGTTTAGTTTAGTTTTGAGATACAGCATGGAAACAGGCTCTTTGACCCACCGAGTCCGCACCGACCAGCGATCCCCACACATTAACACTATCCTACACACTCTAGGGACAGTTTTACATTTATACCAAGCCAATGAACAGACAAACCTGTACCTCTTTGGAGTGTGGGAGGAAACAGAAGATCTCAGAGAAAACCCACGCAGGTCACGGGGAGAACGTACAAACTCCGTACAGACAGCACCCGTAGAATGATCAGCCATGATCACATTGAATGGCGGTGCTGGCCCGAAGGGCCGAATGGCCTACTCCTGCACCTATTGTCTATTGTCTATTGTAGTCGGGATCGAACCCGCGACTCTGGCGCCGAAAGCACTGTAAGGCAGCAACTCTACCGCTGGTTGAATATGGAAAGAGCTGCCAATGGAAGTGGTAGAGTTTGGTCAAAATTACAACATTTAAGCGGGTACGTGGGTAGGAAAAGCTTCGAGGGACATGAGCCAAATGCAGACAAATGGGACTAGCTCAGGTAGGCAACAGCATTGGCACGTACGTGTTATCCTGCTTCGGTGCTCAATTTTGGTAGGACAAATTAGACTTATATAACTAGCGTATACAACTCGTGTGAGGTAGTTGTATATATATTTTTTTAATTAATTTTATTTAAATTTTAACAAAACACATACATGTTACAGCTCATCGTACCCAATGATACCTACATTATAAATTCGATTATACATTATAAATTCGATTATACATGTATTGTTCTGTATTATCTCCCCACCCACAACCCCCCTCCCCCCCACCCCCCAGTTAGAAAAAAGAGGAAAAAGGAGAAGAAAGAAAGAAAAAAAAAAAGAAAGAAAGAAAGAAGGAAACCTGGAGACAAGAAGGAAACACTTCCGGCTAATTTCTTATTAAATTCTTTTTAAGGGTATCAAAACAATCCTGAAATTAAATATTTCCAAGTTTAGTTTTAAAGTGAATGGGTTCCAAAGTTTCAAAAATAAATCATATCTATTTCTCAGATTATAAGTAGCTTTTTCTAATGGGATACAACTACGCATTTCTGCATACCATCTTTCAATTTTTATTTCCTTATGATCTTTCCAAGTGACCGTTACACATTTTTTTGCTATTGCTATTGCTATTTTGAGAAATCTTTCCTGATATTTATCTAAAATGAATCTTGGTAATATTCTTTTAGTATCTCCCAATAAAAACAACCTTGAATCCAATGGTATGGTCTTATTCATCAATTGTTCCAAAAAGTTTTTTAGGTCTTTCCAAAAAGGAGTTACCTTCGGACATGCCCATGTGGAGTGTAAAAAAGTACCCACATCCTGGTTGCATCTAAAACAAATGTCAGGTAAATTTGGATTTAAATTGTTTCATTTTTGCGGAGTTAAATATAATTGATGTAAAAAATTATATTGTACTAAACTATATCTCACATTAATAGTATTTTTCATACTTTCTAAACACAATCTTTCCCAACTTGGTTCATCAATGCTAATATTCAGATCTGTTTCCCATCTTTGTCTTGGGCACTGTTAATCAGTCTGTAAAGGTCAGGAAGTTGGAGAGAGGACCACCGTTGGCTGTAAGTGAGTGGGAATTACAGTGTAATAAGTCAGTCAGAAGAGAATACGTGGATTGGTTGATCATTTAAGTGAGAAGTCTGGTAAATTGGACAATCAGGCAATTTAATTGGTGATATAAGCAAGACTTGCAAAAGGGTGCAGCCCAGTGAGGGAAGTGCCCAGTCTTCGGTGAGGAGGTTACAATTGTTTTAAGCCAGAACTGTTTATAGACACAAGGTAATGGCGGAAAAGTTGGAGCAGTGTGTTTCCTGCAGGATGTAGGAAGACAGGGACGTCGCTGGAGCTTCTGGGAGCTACACCTGCAAGAACTGTGTCCAGGTGCAGCTCCTGAAGGGACGTGTGGTGGAGTTGCAGAGGCAGTTGGATGACCTCAGGGCCATCCGGGAATGCGAGAGTTTCCTCGACAGGACCTATTGTGAGGCTGTCACGCCAAGGGTCCAGGTCGAGCGAAGGTGGGAGACTGTTTCAGGGGGGAGTGGACGTGGATGTGGACTACAGGAGACCCCAGTGGCTGTGCCTATTGCAAATAGGTATACCTTCTTGGGAACTGTCGGGGCAGAAGACGTTTCCAGTCCGAGTGGCGGACCTGTTGGCAAGGATACTCGACAGGGGAGACCGAAGTCAGGAAGAGCCGTAGTGGTGGGTGACTCCATCGTCCGAGGGACGGACAGAAGATTCTGTGGCAGCAGGAGGGACTTGAGGATGGTCTGTTGCCTCCCTGGTGCCAGGGTTCAGCACATCACGGACCGGCTTCAGAACATCCTAGTGAGGGAAGGCCATCAACCTGAAGTCGTTGTGCACGTGGGCACGAATGACGTCAGGCGGAAGAGGAAGGAGGTGCTACAGCGGGAGTTTAGAGAGTTAGGAAAAAGACTGAGAAGTAGGACGTCGAAGGTGGTTATCTCTGGACTGCTACTGGTACCTCGTGCTGGTGAGGCCAGGAACAGGGAGATAGAGGGTATGAATTTATGGCTGAGGGGCTGGTGCAGAGAGCAGGGATTTAGATTTCTGGACCACTGGGATCTCTTCTGGGCTAGGGGTGACTTGTACAAAAGGGACGGGTTACATCTTAACAGCAGGGGGACAAACATTCTGGCAGGCAGGTTTGCTAGTGCAACACCTGTGGCTTTAAACTAAGTAGTGCGGGGGAGGGGTTAACAAATTGTGAATATGAAGATGAGGTTAAAGGGAATACAGAAGATATTGCAGAAGACTCTCGGAAGAATGGGAACAGAAGTTCCAGAGGGGAAAAGAGATTAAGGGCAGGGCCATTTGTGACCGATGTGAGAGGGGAGGTAAATACAGAAGTTAAAGTGTTGTACTTAAATGCGCGTAGTATAAAAAATAAAGTGGATGAGCTTGAGGCTCAGTTAGTCATGGGCAAGTATGATGTTGTAGGGATCACTGAGACATGGCTACAAGAGGACCAGGGCTGGGAACTGAATATTCAGGGATACACAACGTATAGAAAAGACAGACAGATGGGCAGAGGGGGTGGGGTTGCTCTGCTGGTAAGGAATGATATTCATTCCCTTGCAAGGGGTGACATAGAATCAGGAGATGTTGAATCAGTATGGATAGAAATGAGGAATTGTAAGGGTAAAAAGACCCTAATGGGAGTTATCTATAGGCCCCCAAACAGTAGCCTCGACATAGGGTGCAAGTTGAATCAGGAGATAAAATTGGCGTGTCACAAATGTAATGCTACGGTGGTTATGGGAGATTTCAACATGCAGGTAGACTGGGAAAATCAGGTTGGAAATGGACTCCAGGAAAGAGAGTTTGTAGAGTGCCTTCGAGATGGATTCTTAGAACAGCTTGTACTGGAGCCTACCAGGGAGAAGGCAATTCTGGATTTAGTGTTGTGTAATGATCCTGATCTGATAAGGGGACTAGAGGTAAAAGAGCCATTAGGAGGCAGTGATCACAACATGGTAAGTTTTACTCTGCAAATGGAAAGGCAGAAGGGAAAATCGGAAGTGTCAGTATTACAGTATAGCAAAGGGGATTACAGAGGCATGAGGCGGGAGCTGGCCAAAATAGCAGGGAAGACGGTAGAACAGCAATGGCAGGTATTCCTGGGAATAATGCAAAGGTTGCAGGATCAATTTATCCCAAAGAGGCAGAAAGACTCTAAGGGGAGTAAGAGACACCTGTGGCTGACAAGGGAAGTCAAGGACAGCATAAAAATTAAGGAGAGGAAGTATAACATAGCAAAGAAGAGTGGGAAGACAGAGGATTGGGACTCTTTTAAAGAGCAACAAAAGTTAACTAAAAAGGCAATACGGGGAGAAAAGATGAGGTACGAGGGTAAACTAGCCAATAATATAAAGGAGGATAGCAAAAGTTTTTTTAGGTACGTGAAGAGGAAAAAAATAGTCAAGGCAAATGTGGGTCCCTTGAAGACAGAAGCAGGGGAATTTATTATGGGAACAAAGAAATGGTAGTCGAGTTAAACCGTTACTTTGGATCTGTCTTCACTGAGGAAGATACACACAATCTCCCAAATGTTCTAGGGGCCGGAGAACCTAGGGTGATGGAGGAACTGAAGGAAATCCACATTAGGCAGGAAATGGTTTTGGGTAGACTGATGGGACTGAAGGCTGATAAATCCCCAGGGCCTGATGGTCTGCATCCCAGGGTACTTAAGGAGGTGGCTCTAGAAATAGTGGAAGCATTGGAGATCATTTTTCATTGTTCTATAGATTCAGGATCAGTTCCTGTGGAATGGAGGATAGCAAATGTTATCCCACTTTTTAAGAAAGGAGGGAGAGAGAAAACGGGTAATTATAGACCAGTTAGTCTGACATCAGTGGTGGGGAAGATGCTGGAGTCAATTATAAAAGACGAAATTGCTGAACATTTGGATAGCAGTAACCGGATCATTCCGAGTCAGCATGGATTTACGAAGGGGAAATCATGCTTGACAAATCTACTGGAATTTTTTGAGGATGTAACTAGGAAAATTGACAGGGGAGAGTCGGTGGATGTGGTGTACCTCGACTTTCAGAAAGCCTTCGACAAGGTCCCACATAGGAGATTAGTGGGCAAAATTAGAGCACATGGTATTGGGGGTAGGGTACTGACATGGATAGAAAATTGGTTGACAGACAGAAAGCAAAGAGTGGGGATAAATGGGTCCCTTTCGGAATGGCAGGCAGTGACCAGTGGGGTACCGCAAGGTTCGGTGCTGGGACCCCAGCTATTTACGATATACATTAATGACTTGGATGAAGGGATTAAAAGTACCATTAGCAAATTTGCAGATGATACTAAGCTGGGGGTTAGTGTGAATTGTGAGGAAGATGCAATAAGGCTGCAGGGTGACTTGGACAGGTTGTGTGAGTGGGCGGATACATGGCAGATGCAGTTTAATGTAGATAAGTGTGAGGTTATTCACTTTGGAAGTAAGAATAGAAAGGCAGATTATTATCTGAATGGTGTCAAGTTAGGAAGAGGGGATGTTCAACGAGATCTGGGTGTCCTAGTGCATCAGTCACTGAAAGGAAGCATGCAGGTACAGCAGGCAGTGAAGAAAGCCAATGGAATGTTGGCCTTCGTAACAAGAGGAGTTGAGTATAGGAGCAAAGAGGTCCTTCTACAGTTGTACCGGGCCCTGGTGAGACCGCACCTGGAGTACTGTGTGCAGTTTTGGTCTCCAAATTTGAGGAAGGATATTCTTGCTATTGAGGGCGTGCAGCGTAGGTTCACTAGGTTAATTCCCGGAATGGCGGGACTGTCGTATGTTGAAAGGCTGGAGCAATTAGGCTTGTATACACTGGAATTTAGAAGGATGAGGGGGGATCTTATTGAAACATATAAGATAATTAGGGGATTGGACACATTAGAGGCAGGAAACATGTTCCCAATGTTGGGGGAGTCCAGAACAAGGGGCCACAGTTTAAGAATAAGGGGTAGGCCATTTAGAACGGAGATGAGGAAGAACTTTTTCAGTCAGAGAGTGGTGAAGGTGTGGAATTCTCTGCCTCAGAAGGCAGTGGAGGCCAGTTCGTTGGATGCTTTCAAGAGAGAGCTGGATAGAGCTCGTAAGGATAGCGGAGTGAGGGGGTATGGGGAGAAGGCAGGAACGGGGTACTGATTGAGAGTGATCAACCATGATCGCATTGAATGGCGGTGCTGGCTCGAAGGGCCGAATGGCCTACTCCTGCACCTATTGTCTATTGTCTATTGTCTTGATTTTTGAATTCCTGTCTTTGGTCTAGAGTTTTGTAATAATTTATACATTGAAGATATAATTTTTTTAGTTCCCTTTCCCTGAATCAGGGATTCAATTCCTCTAATTTGAAATAAAAACATTGAATTACCTAACTTTTCCCTTAAAAAAGATTGTAGTTGATAATAGAAAAAAATACTGTTCCCTGGAATTTGATATTTGTTTCTCCATTGAGAAAATGTCAAAAAATGATTTCCTTCATAGCAATCTCCTATATGTTTAATACCCTTCTGTTCCCAGACTTGTAATATTTGATTATTCCAAGCAAACGGCAGTAATCTATTTTTTACTAATGGAGTTTTAGCTGTTAGAAAGAATCTTTTATCATTAGCTTTAACTGTTTTCAACAATATATTAATTAAATGTTTTAGCAAAGGTGACTCTTGATCCTTAACTAATAGCTTCGCTTCCCATTTATAGATAAATTCTTCTGGGCATAGTTCTTTTATTTTATCCATTTCAATTTTAACCCATGCTGTTTTTCCACCCTCTTGATAAAAGGTGAAATAAAACTCATTTGTGCTGCCAGATAGTAATTTTTAAAATTTGGTCATTGCAGTCCACCTAATTCAAATTTCCATGTTAATTTTTCCATAGACACTCTTGGCATTTTACCTTTCCAAAGAAAATTTCTCACAATTTTATTCAACTCTTGAAAAAAATTATTTGGTAAAGGTATAGGCAGTGTTTGGAATAAATACTGTATCCTCGGAAAAATATTCATCTTAATACAGTTCACTCTCCCTAGCAATGTAATTGGAAGATTCATCCATTTCTTCAAGTCCTCATCTATTTTTTTAATTAGTGGTTTATAATTTAGTTTATACAGATTATTTAACTTATTATCTACTTTAACCCCTAGGTACTTCATGCCTTCTTTTTGCCATTTAAACTGACTTTCTCTTTTACATTGATCATAATTACCTTCAAAAAGAGGCATTATTTCAGTTTTATCTTTATTAATTTTGTATCCTGATACTTTCCCATATTCTTCCAGTCTGAAATATAATTTTCTTAAGGATTCCAATGGTCTAGTAAGACAAATTAAAACATCATCAGTAATTTTGTGATTTTCCTGATTAACTTTAAATCCTTCAATGTCTAAATCTGATCTTATTAGCTCTGCCAGAGAGGTTCAATGGCCAATACAAATAAAGCCGGTGACAAGGAACATCCCTGTCTACTAGATCTTTCCAAATTAAATGATTGAGAAGATTGGCCATTTGTCACCACTTTGGCTTTAGGTTGTTTATAAAGAGCTTTTACCCAGTTAATGAAACCATTTCCCAATCCGTACTTCTCTAATACTTTAAATAAAAAATCCCATTCTAACCTGTCAAACGCCTTTTCAGCATCTAAAGCAACTGCTACGCTCAATTCCTTTATTTTCTGTGCTAAATGTAAAATACTTATAAATCTTGCTACATTATCAGATATTCTCCTTTTTTTGACAAATCCAGTTTGGTCCTCTTTAACCAGCTTCGGTAAATATTCTGCCAATCTTCTTGCCAAAAGCTTAGCAACTATTTTATAATCTGCATTCAACAATAATATTGGTCTATAAGAAGATGCATTTAAAGGGTCTTTCCCTTTTTTTTGAATTACGGTTATAATTGCCATTGAGAAGGATTCTGGTAATGTAGAAGTTTTTTCCGCTTGATGTATCACTTCCATAAATACTGGTAACAACAAATCTTTAAATTTTTTATAGAACTCAGGCGGGAAACCATCTTCCCCAGGAGATTTATTACTTGGTAAAGAATATAATACTTCCTCCACTTCTCTCAAAGTAAAGGAGGCATTTAGTCCCATCTGCTCCTCATTAGAGATTGTTGGTAATTGTAGCTTGGATAAAAAATTATTTATCTTAATTTCATCCTTTTCAGATTCAGAATGGTACAAATTAGTGTAGAATTGCTTAAATACCTCATTGATTTCTCTAGGTTTATAAGTAATAATGTTTTGATCTGTTCTAATTGAATTTATTGATCTTAATATTTGTTCTTCTTTCAGTTGCCATGCCAATACCTTGTGCGCTCTTTCTCCTAATTCATAATATCTTTGGTTAGTTCGTAATATTAGTTTTTCTGTTCTGTAAGTATGTAAAGTATTGTATTGAAATTTTTTATTTGCAAGTTGTATTCTTTTCGTATCTGAAGAAGCTTTCTGCAAGTCTTTTTCTAATCTTTCAGATTCCTTCCTATAATCTTTCTTTATCTTAGATGAGTAGCTTATAATTTGGCCTCTCAAATAAGCCTTCATTGCATCCCATACAATAAATTTATCATCAACTGAATTTAAATTTGTTTCCAAAAATAATCCAATTTGTCCATCGTAATTTTCATTAGTAATGGTGAGTGATCCGATAGCAATCTAGCCTTGTAATCTATTTGTATTATTCTACCCCTTAATTGAGCTGAAATCAAAAATAGATCTATTCTTGAATATGTATCATGTCTATTGGAATAAAAGGAGTAGTCTCTTTCTCTGGGATGGCTTTTCCTCCAAACATCTATTAAATTTAAATTTTCCATTAAATTCAAGGTTGTCTTCGCTGCTCTTGTCCTTGCCGTTGTCCTTGTTGATCTATCCATTACTGGATCTAAACAAAAATTGAAATCTCCCCCTATCAATATATTTTCATGCGCTTCCGCCAGATTTAAAAAGGTATCCTGCACAAACTTCTCATCATCTATATTTGGTGCATATATATTCATTAAGGTCCACAGTTCTGAGAAAATTTGACAATGTACCATTACAAATCTACCTAACAGGTATAACAGGTATAACAGAGCTTTATTTGTCGTTCGGTACCGAAGTACCGAACGAAACTACATAGCAGTCATAGAAAAAAAAAAGAACACAAGACACATAACCCCAACACAAACGTCCATCACAGTGACTCCAAACACCCCCTCACTGTGATGGAGGCAACAAAACTTCCACTCTCTTCCCCACGCCCACGGACAGACAGCTCGTCCCCGACCGACCCGCACAGTCCCCGCACCGGGCGCTGAAACGTCTCGCGGCCGAACCGGGCGATGAAAGGCCCGCGACCAAGCCTTGCGCAGCTAAGTCCCGTGGTCGAGCCGCACCGGGCGATGTTAAGTCCGCAGCCGAGCCGCACCAGCGATGAAAAGCCCCGCAGCCGAGCTGCACCGGGCGATGTTAAGCCCCGCAGCCGAGCTGCACCGGGCGATGTTAAGCCCCGCAGCCGAGCTGCACCGGGCACTGTTAAGCCCCGCAGCCGAGCTGCACCGGGCACTGTTAAGTCCAGCGGCCAAGCCGCACCGGGATGTAAAGTCCAGCGGCCAAGCCGCACTGGGATGTAAAGTCCAGCGGCCGAGCCGCAGCGGGCGATGTTAGGCCCCGCAGCCGAGCCGCACCCCGCGCCGTGAGGAAGAGAAAAGTCCCCCACACCACCACCCCCTCCCACACATACACAGCCAAAAAAATATATATAAAAACCATCCCAACACCGACACACAACAAAAAAAGACGGACAGACTGCTAGTCAGCCGCTGCCGTTAGGCGCCGCCACGTACACTACTGGGTCACTTACAATATTTTGTATCTTAATTGGTAGCGTTTTCTTAAATAGGATAGCAACCCCTCTTGCTTTTGAGTTAAAAAAAGATGCGACCATACTTCGTACCCAATCTCTCTTTAACTTTTGATGTTCTTTTTCCGTTAGATGTGTTTCTTGCAAGAAAGCTATATCTACTTCCAATTTTTTCATCTGTGTTAAAATTCTCTTCCTTTTTATCGGTCCATTTAACCCATTCACATTATAGCTTAAATAATTTAATTTGTTATCCATTCATTCCTTTTTTTTTTTTTTCCTTTTTCCTTACCTTGATACCTCTTCCGGTATTTACATTGTGCCGTATTTCAGTGTGCTCCCCTCCATAGTCCAGGTATAAAAACAGAAAAGGAAAAAGAGAGATAGAGAAATAAACCCTCCCTCTAATGTTGTTAATAAATAGATTAGCAACATTACCCCCCTCTATTATACGAGGTGTGGTCCGCACCACACTTGTGCCCATGATTATGGTGGAGCATCCACATTCTCCAACCCCCCCGATGTATCAAGTACTTCTAAAAATTAACAATCCTTAATACAATTAATCCCCTCTATAGTATACAGATCTTATTAATAATCATTCATTCATGAGTCTTCTTAAGCATTTCTCGATGGCAATTCTTCCGCATACTCTTCTGCTTTGACAAAGTCTTTAAAAAAATTATTTTCTCCAGTGTTGATCATAATCTTCAAAGTAGCCGGATGCAGTAAAATAAACCTATAGCCCTTCTTCCATAGAATATTTTTTGCCTTATTAAATTCTTTTTTTCTGCTCAACAAGACATTACTGATGTCTGGGTAAAAGATTATTTTAGTACCTTCATGCTCTATTGGTTTTCCCTCTCTTATATTATTCCCGACTGTTTTGAAAACCAATTCTCGATCTTGGTATCTTAAAAATTTAATCAACACAGATCTTGGCTTTTGATTAGCCGAGGGTTTCGGTCTTAGAGCCCTATGTGCTCTTTCTATTTCCATCCGACCATGTTTGTCTATTCCCAGAGTAGTCACTATCCAATCTTGAAAAAAGTTAATTGGGTCTTCCCCCTCCACTCCCTCTGGCAAACCAACAATTTTAACATTATTTCTCCTGCTATAGTTTTCCAAGGCATCCAACTTCTCCGCCATCTTTTTGCTTTCAATTGCTGCAGCAGTAATACTGTCTTCATTTTTTTCCACTCTAGATTTTAACATTTCATTTTCCATTTGTATATTATCCATTTTGTTTGTCACTGTTTGAAAATTCTCCTCCATTTTTTTCAAAGTCTTATGCAATTTCTTGTTATCTCTCCTCATTAATTTGTTATCTCCTTCAATTTTCTTAAGCCTGTTAATAATTTCTTGAAACATCGTTTTCATATTAGTCTCTGTATCTTCTTGATTTTCTTCTTCCTCATTTCCACTTCCACTGCTAGTGGGGTCTCCCGTTACCTCATCATCACTCGTGTCCGAAACTCCAGACTCGACTTCAGCAGCCTCTTGGCAAACAGTGGGCCTTTTTGGTAACTCACCGTGACCCCCTCGTATTTTGCCCCAAGTCAAAGAGCGCTTGCTGGGAGTAGCCGACTCCAGCTTCATACAGGAGCCCTCCCCAGACTCACCGCCTGCCGAGGGGTCACCAAATCCAGTCCCCTGCTCCATCAGAGCTGTGGGCCTACCTTCGATTTTTTTTCTTGATTCCTTTGTTGGATTTCCTTGCTTCTGTGGCTGTTGTACTCCTCTTTTTCTTTCTTGGAAGGCATCCAAACGTTCTGTATACTTTCTGTATACTTTCTGATTTAATTTAAAGTACTTGATTTCCTTTAGTTCGTCTTTTTTTAGCAGTTTAGGGCTTTGTTTTCGGGAGTGCGGAAAAGTTATGTCTACTCAGCCAAGCATTGGACACGCCTCCCCCAGGTAGTTGTATATTTACAGCAATGTACTAGGTCCTCGGGGCTTGCTTCATGGAATTGACCACCACACCACATGCTCCCATTGCCTTTGGAGAGTCTGGGGGGGGGCCCAGTCCCTGCAGGCAAATCACATTTATCCTTCTCTTCACCTCCTCTGTCAAGGTCTCCAGAACAATGCAACAATGCATTGCAGCACCACTCCCAAATGTGGCATCATTGCCCAAAGATCAATGCTGGACAATCATCTGTAAGGCCTTGCACCATGGCATTCAGATAGAATGCATGAAAAAGGTTTACGAGGTAAAGGCTTGCTCTCAGCAGTGTAGGTTAGGTTTGACTAGTGTGTGTTAGTATCTAACTCAAAGATACTTGGTAACACTACTTTGTGTAGACCCAAAGTTCAGTCCAGTTTAGTTTATTGTCACGTGTACCGAGGTACAGTGAAAAACGTTTGCTGTGTGCTGACCAGCTAACGGAAAGACAACACATGATTACCATCGAGTCGGTGTTCAAATACATGATAAGGGAATAATGTTTAGTGCAAGGTAAAGCCAGTAAAGTCCAATCAAGGATAGTCCGAGGGTCACCAATGAGGCAGATAGTAGTTCAGCACTGCTCTCTGGTTGTGGTAGGATGATTCAGTTGCCTGATAACAGCTGGGAGGAAACTGTCGCTGAATCTGGAGGTGTGCGTTTTCACGCTTCAGTATCTTTTGCCCGATGGTATGGGAAGAAGAGGGAGTGGCCAGTGTGTGACTCATCCTTGATTATGCTGCTGGCCTTGCCGAGGCAGCGTAAGGTATAAATTGAGTCAATGGAAGGGAGGTTGGTTTGTGTGATGGTCTGGGCTGCGTCCACAATTCGCTGCAATTTCTGGCGGCCTTGGATGGAGCTGTTCCCAAACCAGACTGTGATGCATCCCGATAAAAGGCTTTCTACGGTACATCTGTAGAAGTCGGTGAAGGTGTTGGGGACATGCCCAACTTCCTAAGCCTTCCTTAGCCTTCTTAGGAAGTTGAGGCGTTGGTGTGCTTTCTTGGTCATTGCTTCAATACGGGTGGTCCAGGAGAAGTCGTCGTGATATTTACTCCGAGGAACTTGAAGTGAGACTAATGGATCTGTGGATTACTTTACCGTCTTCATCATCTGTGTCCACTCTTATTTATGTATGATGCCAGTTTTGCAAAGTTTGTCCATTGTTTCTTTCAGCAGTTGAAGTTAAGCATATAGACAATAGACAATAGACAATAGGAGCAGGAGTAGGCCATCCGGCCCTTCGAGCCAGCACCCCCATTCAATGTGATCATGGCTGATCATTCTCAACCAGTACCCCGTTCCTGCCCTCTCCCCATACCCCTGACTCCGCTATCCGTAAGATATCATCAAGAGATAGATATCATCATATCTATCTCTGATCATTTATTTGTTTTGAAGCATTCAGGTTGAATTGCAGTGACTTACACCACAACAACATCAAGAAATAATCCAAGTGAAATCAATAGCCTCAGGCCCTAGCTCTCTGCTGCATTTCCCATTCTACAATTATTAGGATCTTGGAGCTATTACCTTGGAGCTATTATCTGCTGTAGATTATCCAGTGCATCATTGAAGCTGCAATTACTTTTTTAGATTGTACATCAAATTAGTAATCAAAAAAACTGATCAATGCTGGAGAATTTCATAGTGTGATCAAAACATTCTGATCCCTGTGGGTACAAATGAAACGTGAAAGTTAATAAACAGGAGTCTTCTCACTTGATCAGGAATGTAAAGCAATGGGAGTGGAAAGGATTACCAAAGTGGAAATTGATGCTCAATGGAGTTTATATTTGCTTATAATCTTCTATATTCAAGGAAACTTGCTGTGATCTTCTAGATTCAGCATGAACTTTGCAAGGTAATTCTGTTGAAACAAGTCTGTTCTTTATTTGTTCCTAACGAGAAAAAAACATGATCACATTATGTCAGGAAGAGTCTCTTTGCATAATTGAAGCCTTCATTTGAGCTAAAGATGGACACAAAGTGCTGGAGTAACTCAGCGGGACAGGCAGTATCTCTGGATAGAAGGAATGGTCTGAAGAAAGGTCTTGACCCAGAAACATCACCCATTCCTTTTATCCAGAGATGCTGCCCGCCCCACTGAGTTACTCGAGCAATTTGTGTGTAACTTCGGTGTAAAGCAGCATTGGTAGTTCCCTTCTACATCTTAAATTGAGTTACCTTAAACCTGAAGCAACGTCATAGAAGCCACAGCCGTTGAATATGCCAACCCAGCTGGGCAGCATTGGTGGTGAGGGAACAGTAAGTGCTTCTGATTAATGACCTTTCAATAGCTTTCTGTCAGCCTTGGGACCAATGTTTATGCACATCTTAAGATGCCTCCTGCACCTATATTCAATGGCTTCTACATAAGAATGCTGAATGCCTTATCAAGAGGTAGAACAGGGGGAACTGCAGTTAGCAGGTGAAAAAACAGCACAATTAAGTTTCAATAGATAGACACAAAAAGCTGGACTAACTCAGCGGGTCAGACAGCATCTTTGGAGATGCTGTCGGTCTGAAGAAGGGTCTCGACCCAAAACGCCACCTATTCCTTTTCTCCAGAGATGCTGTCTGACCTGCTGACTTACTTCAGCTTTTTGCGTCTATCTTGAGTTTTAATTGAAGTGTGTTTGGACCTTTATATGCAACCTATTTGAGTAATGTGAACAGCTGGAATAATTCAGAACCCTTTTGCCGAGAGCTACGATCAACACTGGACAGATATATTGCTTATGTGATATTGATTCAATGACGGTTTAACTCCCCACATATTTCCTAGCAAGCATTGACCTGTGGTAGCTACAGAAAGCACCATTGTATTTATTGAGATCATGGTTGATCTTCGACCACTTCCTTGTCTCCATATATCCCAAAGGGCCTGTTTCCACGCTGTACAACATAAAGACTCTATTTAAATCTTGCTCGTTGCTGTCCTGGGAGAGTTTCTTTATTAGAAGGGCTTCCGTTGTTCAAGAGGGTGGATCGCCACTCTTTTCTCAAGCATATTCTGATGGGTAATAAATATTGGCCTTGCCAGTGGCACTCAGATCTTGATAATGATTTAGAAACCAAACATATGCAGGTAACAAACACCAGATCTGTGCAGAATGGCCAGTCCTACAACATCAGTGTTTGCTTGCTAATGATATTATGGTAGTAAGCCAAGCGTTGTGAATCAAATGGGTTTTATTAACGAAACAGTGGTTGAACACACATGCGCTTAGTTAGGAGAACAGTTAGGTGCTAGTTGCCGTTGAGAGGAGCACCACATGTCTGTTCACTCGAGGGCTCGAGCTGAGCTTCTCATCTCCAAATGTCAACTGTCATCTCCAACTGTCAACTGTCATCTCCCTGTCATGTGATCGTTCCAGTTCTGGTGACGAAGGTTCGATCAGTAAGTGGCTTGACCCCTAGGTGGCGCCACATTACCATGTTAAACTTCAAAGCTCCCTCTTAACTTTGCATGGAGGAATGTGTGCCAGCACTTGGAGGTTCTTTGCTGGCTGCTACAAAGGGTGCAATATTAAATACTTTCAGGTCATAGTCATAGAGTCATGCAGCGTGGAAACAGGCCCTTCGGCCCAACTTGCCCATACCGAACAACATGCTCCATCTACACTAATCCCACCTGCCTGCATTTGGCCCATATCCATCTAAACCTGTCCTATCCATGTGCCTGTCTAACTGCCAACTGTAGTTCCCTCTGATTGAAAACCTCTTGATAAGGTATTCAGCATTCTTATGTAGGAGGCATTGAATGTAGGTGCAGGAGGCATCTTAAGATGTTTATATGCATTAGTCCCAAGGCTGACAGAAAGCGACTGAAAGGTCATCAATTATTGTTTCCTCACTACTAATGCTGCCCAACCAGGTGAGCATATTCAGCTGCTGTGGCTTGTATGACATATTTCCAGCATCTACAGTATGTTGCTTCAGTCGGTTGCTTTGTAAACGTTGTGATTGTACCTGGCTCAACTACCTCCTCTGGCAACTCATTCCATACATCTACCAGCTTTTGTGTAAAACAGTTGCCCCTCAGGTTCTTATTAAATCTACTCCCCCCCCCCCCCCCCCACCTTAACCTATGGTTCTTGATTAATCTAGTCTGGGTATCAGATTCTGTGCATATTCCTCTCATGATCTTGTACACCTCTAGCCAATCACCACTCATCCACCTGCGCTCCAAGCAATACGTCTTCAGTCTGAAGAAGGGTCTCGACCCGAAAGGTCACCTGTTCCTTCTCTCCAGAGATGCTGCCCGTCCCGCTGAGTTACTCCAGCATTTTGTTCCTATCTTCAGTCTGCTCAAACTCATCCTACAGCTCAGGCCTCGAGTCCTGGCAACGTCCCGGTAAATCTTCTCTGCACCCTCTCCAGCTTGACAACATCTTCCCTATAACAGGGTGACCAAAACTGAACATATTACTCCAAATGTGGCCTCACCAATATCTTGTATAATTCTAACATGACCTCCCAACTTCTCTACTCAATGCTTTGAATGATGAAGGGCAAAGTGCCGAAAGCCTTCTTGACCACGCTATTTGCTTTTGACGCCACTTGCAAGGAAATATGTACCTCTACTCCTAGATCCCTCTGCTTTACAACACTCCCCAGAGCCCTCTATTTGACTGTGTAGGTCCTGCCCTGGTTTGACATCCCAAAATGCAGCACCTCACACTTCTCTGTATTAAACTCAATTGACCATTCTTCGTTCCACCTGCCCAACCGATCAAGATCCTGCTGCAATTTCTGATGACCATCTTTGCTATCTACAATGCCACCCACTTTTGTGTCATCTTCAAACTTATTAATCATTCTCGTACATTCTCATCCAAATCATGGATATAGATGACAAACAGCATTGGGCCCAGCACCGATCCCTGAGGCACACCACTAGTCACAGGCCTCCAGTCCAAAAAACAACCTTCCACCGTCACCCTCTGCTTTCTTCCATGAAGCCAATTTTCAGTCAGTCAGTCCATCAGCTAGCTCTCCTGGGATCTCATGCAATCTACCCTTCCAGACACTACCTACCATGCGGAATCTTGTCAAACCTTGACCAGAGTCACAATTTCTCTCGTCATGCAAGCTTCCTTAGGCTCACCTTCTTAGTTCTTCACTCGAACAGGAACATGCATGTGCTGAACTCTTGTCAGCACACTTTTAAAAACATCCCACTTTCCGGACGTTCATTTTCTTTCAAACATCCCGCTCCAATCAATTGAGTGAGTTCCTACCTAATACCTTCAAGTTTGGCTTTGGCCTAATTTAAAATTTTAACTCATGGACCTGCCCTGTCTCTATCCAAAACTATCTTAAGCCTCATAGAACAATGGTCCCAAAAGGCCCATCCACGAACACTTCATCCACTTGCCCCTTCCGATTTCTAAGACTAGATCAAGCATTGCCCTCTCCCATGTAGGTCCCGCTACTTACTGCCTGAGGAAAATGTCCTGAGCACATTTCACAAATGCTGCCCCCTCTAAACCTTTTGCAATATGACAGTCCCAGTCAATATTGGGATAGTTAAAGTCACCTACAACGACAACCTTATTAGTCCTGCAGCTGCCTGCAATCCCCCGGTATATTTGCTCTTCTAGTTCCCATTGATTATTTGGGGGTCTGTAGTACACTACCCTGTGATGTCTCGTTTTCATATCTGACCCTTCCTTATCTCTGTGTCTCCCTCTCCCCGACTCTCAGTCTAAAGAAGGGTTTCGACCCGAAATGTCACCCATTCTTTCTATCCAGAGATGCTGCCTGTCCCGCTGAGTTGCTCCAGCATTTTGTGTCTATCTTCACCATAAAACTAAATGACTAAATGAGAACTGGCAATGCAGGAGGTTGCCCAATGACAATATAGCTCAGAACCCCAACCCACGATCAACTGACAACAGCAACCCTACTTTTAGAGTGCAATGGTTGAGTCACAAACACTGTGATACTCTACAATTCAAGTACTTTGTTGCAGTAGTTTAATTTAGTTTAGAGATACAGCGCAGACACAGTCCCTTCAGACCACCGAGTCCATGCCAATCAGCGATCCCCGCACATTAACACTCTTCTACACAGACTAGGAACAATTTACATTTATACCAAGTCAATCAACCTACAAACCTGTATGTCTTTGGAGTGTAGGAGGAAACCGAAGATGTTGGAGAAAACCCACGTGGTCACGGGGAGAACGTACAAACTCCGTACAGACAGCACCCGTAGTCGGGATCGAACCTGGGTCTCTGCCACTGTAAACACTGAAAGGCATTCTACCGCTGTGCCACGGTACAAATTGATGGACTGCTGTGACACTCTGCAATTATAGCATCAATGACCAGATTTCATCAATTTGTTTAATTTGGTCACATTGATCTTGCCTCAAGAAAGTCCTCACTCAGATAACACCACGCCTCAAGTAAGCTCAATTTTCTTTTAGTCTTTTATCCAGGCTAGGGAAATCAAGAACTAGAGGACACAGGTTTAAGGTGAGAGGGGAGAGATTTAACAGGAACCTGAGGGGCAACTTTTTCATTCAGAGGGTGGTGGATATATGGAATGAGCTGCTAAAGGAGGTAATTAAGGCAGGTACAACACCAACCTGTAAAAGGCACTTGGACAGGTAAATGGATAGGAAAGGTTGAGAGGGCTATGGGCAAACATGGGCAGGTGGGACTAGTGTAGATGGGGCATCTTGGTTGGTAAGAGTAAGTTGGGCCAAAGGGCCTGTTTCCGTGCTGTGTGATGTTTCGGCCCAACTTGCCAATGTCGATCAAGTTGCCCCATCTACACTAGTCCCACATTTGGCCCATATCCCTCGAAACACTTCCTATCCATGCATCGATCTAAACGTCTTCTAACTGTACAACTCCTCCCCCTTCTAACTGTACAACTCCTCCTCCTTCTGTCATAGGGTAGACTGACTCCCCTTCCCCCTCCCACCCCCTCCCCCCAATCTTTACACATCCCCAATCCTGGGCTTTCCACTCGTCACTTTAGTTTCATGTTTCATGTATCTTGTGTTTTATCATCGTTGGCTGACCAATTTCCCTCCTGGGATAAATAAAGTTCTATCATATCGTATCGTATCGTAAATGTTGTTAAAGTACCTGCCTCAACTACCTCCGCTGGCAGCTTGTTACATACACCCACCACCCCCCTGTGGGAGAGAGTTGTCCCTCTGGTTCTCATTAAGTCTTCTCCCTCTCTTCTTAAACCTGGCTCGATTCCTCTACTCTGGAAATGGACTCTGCACATCAAAGCTATCTTTTAGCCTCATGATCTTATACTGTGATGATGGAGGACCAGTGATATATTTCCAAGTTGTGCAATGTGGAAAAGAACCAGCAGGTGGCAATATTCCCATGTTCTTGCCCGTATCTGTGATAGAGGTTGGGGGTTAAATTTATGCTGTCAGAGTACTTCGGGCAAGTAACGGCAATGCATTTTGTGGATGGTACACATGGCAGCCAATTTGTGCCCGTGGTAAAGGGAATGAATAGTTAGGCTGGCAGTGAATGTTAATCAAATATAGACACAAAATGCTGGAGTAACTCAGCGGGACAGGCAGCATCTCTGGAGAGAACGAATGGGCGATGTTTCGGGTCGAGACTTCTTCAGACTGAAGTCAGGGGAGAGGGAGACTAGAGATATGGAAAAGTAAGGTGTGAAAATGACAGATCAAAGAAAACGATGATCAAGGAAATGTAGAGGGGAAACATAGAAACAGAAAATAGGTGCAGGAATAGGCCATTCAGCCCTTCGAGCCAGCACCGCCATTCAATATGATCATGGCTGATCATCAAAAATCAGTACCCCATATTCCTTGGTTCCCTCAGCCCTAAGAGCTAAATCTAACTCTCTCTTGAAAAGGTGACAATGAGGCATACAATCAGTAAAATGAATCAGGAGGACAGTGAAAGCATCACCCATTCCTTTTCTCCAGAGATGCTGCCTGTCCCGCTGAGTTACTCCAGCTTTTGGTGTCTGCCTTCAGTGTAAACTAGCATCTGCAGTTCCTTCCTGCACCAACTTGCCAATGCCCATTTTGGGTTTCATTGGGTTCACTCAGCCCAGACCTCATCGCAGACTAGCTCCAGACATGCACCATATTGAAGATGACTTTGAAAGGGGAGATAAGAGAGACGGGCCTAAGATCGAGGCAGCATTGGACTGTAGCATCAAGGACCCTTGATAAAACTATCCCCAGTGACTGGACTCATACCTAGATGCAGGAAGATTGTTCCCGATGTTGGGGAAGTCCAGAACAAGGGGTCACAGTTTAAGGATAAGGGGGAAGTCTTTTAGGACCGAGATGAGAAAGTTTTTTTTCACACAGAGAGTGGTGAATCTGTGGAATTCTCTGCCACAGAAGGTAGTTGAGGCCAGTTCATTGGCTATAATTAAGAGGGAGTTAGATGTGGCCCTTGTGGCTAAAGGGATCAGGGGGTATGGAGAGAAGGCAGGTACGGGATACTGAGTTGGATGATCAGCCATGATCATATTGAATGGCGGTGCAGGCTCGAAGGGCCGAATGGCCTACCCCTGCACCTATTTTCTAGTTTTCTATGTTTCTACCTTGCACAAAGGAAGGTAGCTGTGGTTGCCAAAGGTCACTCCTGCTGGCCTGTGCGAGTTTGTTGGGGTGGTGTCCTAAGCCCAAACATCTTCAGCTGCTTCGTCCATGACGTTCCTTCCATCATTTGTTCGGTAGCAGGGATATTTGCTGATGACTGCATATTTTTGACAGCAAATGAAACAACCCACGCTTGCATACTTTGAGATCCATCAGCATTCAAGGATGGATTGATAAGTAGCGAGCAACACATTAGAACAGCACAGGAGCAAGCTCTTCATCCCACAACGTCTGTGCCGAAAATATCTGTCCCGCTGAGTTACTCCAGCACTTTGTCTATCTTTCTGTAGGAAAATAACTGCAGATGTTGGTTCAAATTGAAGGTAGACACAAAATGGCGGAGCAACTCAGCGGGTCAGGCAGCATTTCAGGAGAGAAGGAATGGGTAACGTTTCGGGTCGAGACCCTTCTTCAGACTGATGGCAGGGGAGGGCGTGGGACTGCCCCGAAACGTCACCCATTCCTTCTCTCCTGAGATGCTGCCTGACCCGCTGAGTTGCTCCAGCACTTTGTGTCTACCTTCTTGTGTCTATCTTTGGTGTGTTGGTGCTGGTCTGGTGATGATTGAGAGTAAACTGATTGAGAAGTAATTAGCCAGATTGGAGTGGTCCTGGTTTTTTTGTGAACAGATTATACTTGGGCAATTTCCCACATTGTTAGTTACATGTCAACTTTGTAGGTGTATGGGGACAGTTTGTCTGGATATACAGTTGTCTCTGGAGAGCACTTCTGCTGTTCTATAACTGGGATCATGTTATAGCTTTTGCTGTAGACAATGCTCACATACAGTTCCTGATATATTTTAAATTCCTTACCAGTGCAATTCACAGGACCGATGTGCACAGCAGATTACATGGTATTACACGGGTTGATCCCCAACGGTGATGAATCAAAATACAGAGCGGAGGTGCAGAACCTGGCGGACTGGTGCTCTGATAACCTGTCCCTAAATACCACCAAGACCAAGGAGCTGATCAACAACTTCCGTAGGTCACACAATGAGGAATACGTCCCGTCTTTATCAATGGGGAGAGTGTCCAGCTTCAAGTTTCTGGGCACTCACATTTCGGAGGACTTAACATGGTCCAATAACACTGCTGCGCTGGTCAAGAAGGCACAGCAACGACTGTTCTACCTAAGAACACTGAAGAAGTCTGGTCTACCCCAACAGCTGCTGACGACCTTCGACCGCTGCACCATAGAGAGCATCCTAACACATGGCATCCCTATGTGGTATCTCAGCTGCACGGAGGCAGAGAGGAAAGCTCTTCAGCGGGTAGTCCATAGAGCTCAGAGGACCATCGGAACACAGCTACCAGCCTTGGAGGGCATCGACAACACACGATGCCTCAGAAAAGCCACCAGCATCCACAAAGACTCTTCACACCCCTGCAACAGTCTGTTCGAACTTCTACCATCGGGCAGACGATACAAGGCCTTCTACACCCGCACCTCCAGACTCAGGAACAGCTTCATCCCCAGGGCCATAGCTGCTATGAACCGGTCCTGCTGAGCCGGATGGTCACATCGCACAGCGAACCGGCACAGACCTACTTGCACTTTATTCTGTTTTAAAACTGTTCTAATTTATTTCATTGGGTTGTTTAAATTAATACTGACTAGCTAATTAATTTATTGCATCGTATGGGAGGCGCAATCTCGTTGTACCCCTGTACAATGACAATAAAGATATATTGTATTGTATTGTATTGTATTTTACAACGCAAATTTGCCTTCCTAAATAATGTGGTTGACTTCTGTTCTGAGCATTACTTCCAGTGCATAAGTTTCACCATGTTGTCTTAGCACCCAAACACTGGACAATTGTGAAGGCAGGATTTAGTCTGGACACGAACACCTCTTTTCAAAACCACAACAGACAGCACAGTGATATGTGAGTGAAATTCTCAGGTTGGTCCTTTGTTGCATTGGTTGGAAATGTTAACTATCAGGTCTATTAAGATTCTGAAAATGGTTTCATCCTTACAAGGAAAATGGTTACATCGACTCCATGGGGCTTTGTTCTGCTTCACCGACAATGAAAATCTACTGCCCTTTGAAAGTGAGAGCAGGGAAACAGGGCATTCTTTTGAGACTCTGAACAGAATATGTTGTGGAAAAGTAAAGGCCAGGCCAGGGCACACAGGAAACCAGGTCATGATCTGAATGTATAACATGAGGAAAGATACAAAATGCTGGAGTAACTCAGCGGGACAGGCAGCATCTCTGGAGGGAAGGAATGGGTGCGTTTCAGACCGACACCCTTCTACAGATTGATGTCAGGAGAGAAGGAGATACATAGATAAGGAATTGTAAGGTGTGAAAACAGGACACAGGGAACGGAGATCAAGGAAACTGTAGAATAGATTATTGTTAGTGGGGAGAAGGTAACAACAAAGCAAACAGAGATAAAATGTAGTCGGAAACAGTAAGGCTGGTCGGAGAACTGGGAAGGGGGAGGAATGGAGAGAGAGGAAAAGCAAGGGTTACTTGAAGTTAGAGAAGTCAATGTTCATATCGCTGGGTTGTAAGCTGCCCAAGTGAAATATGAGGTGCTGTTCCTCCAATTTGCACTGGGCCTCACTCTGACAATGGAGGAGGCCCAGGACAGAAAGGTCAATGTGGGAATGGGAATTAATGTATAACATGTTCTCTTCCCAACAGTAATCACAAAGCTGTCTCTGGAATTTTTTTTTCCCAACATGACATTTAAAAGCTTTCATTCTAAAATGGAATTAGGCGAATGTTACGAGAACAATTTGTGCTAATTTAAATCTCAGTTCTGTCAAACCTGGAAGGTTTAATAATTAGTAAGTCGGTGTCACACTATTACTCACCTGCAGCAGCCAATAGAAGACCCAGAAGCTAAAGGGGTTAAGTAGACCCAACATTGTCAGGATTTCATCTATTCTTGGACAAAGGACTCCAGCCAATATAGATTGCAAAAACTGTTGGATCATTGCAACAGGCTTAAGTGCCCAAGGGTTTCAGCGTATGGCCATGAAATGGGAGTATATCTAACCCAGTGTACAACACGTCTGCACTCCTCAAATAAACTATAATATTTGTCCCTAGTATGTGTAGGACAGTGTGACTGTGTGGGGGTCGCTGGTCGGTGCAGACTCGATGGGCTGAATGGCCTGTTTCCGCTCTGTATCTCGAAACTAAACAAACCGTAATGGCAATCAAAGACAATCAGCGATATCAAAGAGAACTTTCTTTGCAGGATACACTGCACAACGCCTTGGTGAAACCTTATAATATGACTGGTTAATGGGATGTACCCTGTGTTTGGTAAATGTGCTAAATTAGATAGTCCAGAAACAAATGTCAACAATAATAGCTGAATAACAATAACCCCCACCTGCTGTTGCATTGAAGATAGACACCAAATGCTGGAGTAACTCAGCGGGTCAGACAGCATCTCTGGAGAGAAGGAATAGGTGACGTTTCGGGTTGAGACCCTTCTTCCTACACATCTTATCTGCAGTTGCATTTAATTAGTTGCCGAGATTAAATAGACCAAAAGCTTCACTAAAATAGTGGATGGAATACCATTACACAAGCATTTACACACCTGACTGTTATTAGCAACCATTACTAGGTTTCTCTCTATTTTGCCCGTCTTTTGAAATTAATTTGCCCGTGTAAGAGCCCTATAGAATTAATGTGATCCATTTTGTCTTCTGAGGCTGAGTTGGTGGAACTCCAGCCTCCGATTCCCCTCAACCAAGGCTTGGTCTGCTCTCTCAGGCTGACATTTAAAACCTTGCCATCATTTGAAAAGAAGAATAAAAGTTTTAGCCTTGGAATCCACTTTACCCAAGTTAAAAAAAAGATGATTTGGTCATTAGAGGTCTGAAGAGGGATCTTGACCCAAAGTGTCACCTGTTCATGTTTTCCAGAGATGCTGTCTGATCTGCTGAGTTACTCCAGCACTTTGTGCCCTTTTGATTTGGTCATTTAGCACAGGTGTCAGAGGTTATGGGGAGAAGGCAGAAGAATGGGGTTAGGAGGGAGAGATAGATCAGCCTTGATTGAATGGCAGAGTAGACTTGGTGGGCCGAATGGCCTAATTCTACTCCTATTCCTTAAGACCTTATAACTCTACGATTGCTTTTTAGAGAGAGCTGCCTGTGTTTAAATTATCTTATTTGCAACAGGTGGCCAAACTTAATTGGCCACAAGACATTTCAGAACTTCACAAAGTAGAAGATCTTTATAGTTTTTCCCTTTATGACAATTAAACATTTTTTTGCCAAACTGGAGCCAATTAGGTTTGGAACCAAGAATATAGACACTTGGATCGCATGAATACAATACTGTTTTTACAAAGATGTGGTCTGCTTTTCAATGTTGGATCTGTAGCAACCCAAAAGAGCTCAGGTGGTCCATTGCTTCCTTCAGCTCTTAAAACAAAGACGTGACAGTCTGTCACATCTTTAGTTTAGTTTAGTTTAGAGATACAGTGTGGAAACAGGCTCTTCAGCCCACTGAGTCCGCGCCGCCCAGCAATCCCCGCACACTAACATTATCCTGCACACACCAAGGATAATTTACAATTTTACCAAGCCAATTACCCTATAAACCTGCACTTCTTTGTAGTGTGGGACAAAACTGGAGTCCCTGGAGAAAACCCACGCCAGTCAAGAGGCAAGAGTCAAGAGTGTTTTATTGTCATATGTCCCAGATAGAACAATTAAATTCTTACTTGCAGCAGCACATCAGAATATGTAAACACGGTACACTGTAAACAATATAATAAACGAGAGAAAAGAAAAGATTCAGTGTGTGTATATATACACATACTCACAAATACACACGCATACACACACACACACACACACACACACACACACACACACACACACACACATATATATACAGATGTGCTGTAGAAAGCATTTTATCAGGGTGCATCATGGTTTGGGAACAACTCCATCCAAGAAATTGCAGAGAATCGTGGACGTAGGCCAGGCCATCACACAAAGCCAACTGCCCTTCCATTGACTCCATTTACACCTCACGCTGCCTCGGCAAGACCAGCAGCATAATCAAGGACGAGTCACACCCTGGCCACTCCCCCTTCTCCCCTCTCCCATCGGGCAAAAGGTACAGAAGTGTGAAAACGCACACCTCCAGATTCAGGGACAGTTTCTTCTCAGCTGTTATCAGGCAACTGAACCATCCTACCACAACCAGAGAGCAGTGCTGAACTACTATCTACCTCATTGGTGACACTTGGAGCAGCTTTGATCGGACTTTGCTGGCTTTATCTTGCACTAAATGTTATTCCCTTATTATATATCTGTACACTGTGAATGGCTGGATTGTAATCGTGTATTGTCTTTCCGCTGACTGGTTAGCACGCAACAAAGCTTTTCACTGTACCTGATACATGTGACAATAAAACTAAACTGAACTGAAACCAGTGTTTGGCCAATTTCACAAGTTTCTCGTTGATTGATAGTTGGGAAAATAGAGTCTCTCATTATTAGCTGGCATCCTCTCATATCAAACATTATCCAAATAGACGATGACTTCCATAACTTATCGTACCCCATCTAACTTTGCCTTTTGGATGAAAACTATTTTTTGTGTTCCATTTGGATTTTCAGTTCAAATTTCGAGCACTAAATATTTGGAAAGCCAATCTGTATCTTAAAAGAGGCCAGACATACTAGGGCAGTGTAAAAATATCAATAATCAACAGGGTGGTTGCGTTTGGCTGCTGTGTATGGTTAGGGCAAGGACTGGAGCACTGTTCTTCCCTTTCTGCAGTGAGTGGAAATTATTCAGAAGATTGCCTCAGTCTTATTAAAGAAAAATATGTAAAAGTGACATGTAGTGTCATTAATGCTTTAAACTGCAACCAGCAAAAGGCCACACACGTGACAGCGATACAGATGACAGCATGGCTGCAAGGGTAAAAGATGTCAAGAGGCTGAAGCTTTTGTGAATCTGCTTATTTGGGAGAAAGGAATTGATGCAGCATTTTCCCGGGAAAAAAGACGATAGGTTCTGATTTTCTAAAGAGACATTCGTCGCAGTCAGAAAGGTTGCAGAGACAAGATTGGCATTTCCAACTTACGTCAAGAGACACAAGGGAAAATCAAGATATAACTCACAAACCTGAATGACATTCACCTCTCTTCAGGATTCAGGATTCAGGATTCAGGATATCTTTATTTGTCATCCAAAAGACATTTTTTTTTGGACAAAATTTCGTCACCCACAGTCCAACAACAAGAGCAATAAAATAAGCAAATTACACAACCCCAACCAACACAAAAAAAAGAAACATCCATCACAGTGAGTCTCCTCCAGTCCCCTCCTCACTGTGATGGAAGGCTAGAATGTCTTTTCTCTTCCAGACTTCACTTGCAGTCTTAAAACTTACAAAATAAAAAAACAAAATGCTGGAGACTTTCAGCATTTTCATATTTTATATCAGATTCCCAACAACGACAGATTGTTTTCTTTATCTTAATTACTGGAAAATATCAACTAATTAATCGACTCATTTGATCATGAGAATCAAGCAGACATCATCTTTGTTCCATTCTTCTTACCTGCTATTCGTCTGCACGTCTTTATTAATTTATTTCCCAAACAACTTTATTTTATCAATAAAACTAGGGCTTCATTCATATCTTCTTCTCTTTCCCTGATCCAGTGCCAATCCTGTTATCACAATAGTTCAATCAGTTACAGTTTAGTTTATTGTCACGTGTACCGAGGTACAGTGAAAAGCTTTTGTCGCGTGCTAACCAGTCAGCGGAAAGACAATACATGATTACAATCGAGCATTTACAGTGTGCAGAGAGATGAACGAGTGTGGAGCGATTGTAATGTGTGCTTGTAGATCCGCCTCTGTGGCTAACATGCAAACAGTCGCCTGGGTTGGGCGCCATCTTGGAAGCCAAGTGCTTTGGGTCACATATGCAACTGCACAGTGAAAATCTTTTTGCATATATTACACATGCAGACATTATTCAAAGTCCGAAGTCCAGTCGGCCTGCACGCTCGATGTATTGGAGCAGTTCCTGTGAACCATCTGTAAAAAGTAGTGATGACGACGAGGCATTTAACTTCACATAAAGTTCTTTAGTAGCCAAAAGCAGTGGAGATTGCAGATATAGAGTACCACGTTCTTAAACATCTCGATCGTTCTAACATCTTATCAATAAAGCAATAAAACTACGTCCACGCATGTGCAAGACACATACCACAGGATGTCAGTCTGAAGACCCGGCCTGGATCAGGAATATAGTGACTGATTTATACCGTCGTCCCGCTCCTCCCCTCGCCCGGCCATATCTGTGTCCCAGGGTTGCCTCCTGCAGCTGACCTTTAAGGCGCTGGAGCCAATACTCCAGTTCACCCTCCACATCCTTGCTCTTTAACATGGCAATGCCTGTTCTACCACACTGTCAGAGCAAAAATGGAAAGGCCTCGCGGAGTTGGTGTTTGTAGTAACAGGCGATTTATTAAACAGGTGCTCACTAGCAGCCACCCAAAGCCGACCTGTCAAGTGTGACTCTGGTACATTTTTTAATATTCTCAGATGACAAGATTGCTCAGAAACTTGATTAACAGTAAATCGAGGTCTTAATTACAGGACTAACAATAAAACGCCACAGAGGCTTGATTAATAATAAAATGAGGTCTCAATTACAGAATGGAACACAGAAATTCATAGTTAGGTGACAATCAGAATGAGATGATTATCCACAAGTCTAAATTCATTAACAGTAGATCCAAATTTTTATAACAATGATGGGTGCTCACATAATCAATGAAATTCCTGTTAGGTTTTGTCTGTAGTTCCCTGTCATCACACTCGCACAATCCACATCCCTGTTTACTAATTATTAATACTTCTAATTACTAATTAACTACTAATTACTATTCTTACCCTACAACACTCCTTCCTTCTTTCCTTTACTTCCCTCCCTCCCTCCCTCCCTCCCTCCCTCCCTCCCTCCCTCCCTCCCTCCCTCCCTCCCTCCCTCCCTCCCTCCCTCCCTCCCTCCCTCCCTCCCTCCCTCCCTCCCTCCCTCCCTCCCTCCCTCCCTCCCTCCCTCCCTCCCTCCCTCCCTCCGTTATGGTTCATTGGGTCTCGATGAGATTGCTGATACCGGCTTCCAGCAACGGCTGGGGCAGAGACGGGGGAAGCTTGCAAGCTCTCTATCCAGGAGTGAGATTGTGATGACTGAGCTGGCAACAGTAGACCTTCTCCCAGGATGCTGCCACCATCAAGGGTAGTGGCCACAGGCCGGCCGGGATTGGCAAGCTGCCACGCCATGCTTGTACCCGGGGGCTGGAGAGGATGGTGAGAGAGAATTGCCGAAGTCTTGATCCGAAATAAGACTCAAGGACTCAAATCATTAGCCGTCAACAAGGGCTAATTTTCAGTCAGAGAGTTGTGAATCTGTGGAATTCTCTGCCTCAGAAGGCAGTGGAGGCCAATTCTCTGAATGCATTCAAGAGAGAGCTAGATAAGGATAGCGGAGTCAGGGGCTATGGGGAGAAGGCAGGAACCGGGTACTGATTGAGAATGATTAGCCATGATCACATTGAATGGCGGTGCTGGCTCAAAGGGCCGAATGGCCTCCTCCTGCACCTATTGTCTATTGTCTATTGAAAAGGAGTCTTAGTCAAAGGCTGCGATCACATCTCCAAAGTTAAGTCGCTACAGCAAGACATTTCTACACCAAAATTATGACAATTGAGGAAGTACAAAAGTGAAGATAGACACAAAATGCTGGAGTAACTCAGCGGGACAGGCAGCAAGTCTGCAGAAGGGTCATGACCCGAAGCGTCACCCCTTCCTTCTCTCCAGAATTGCTGCCTGTCCCGCTGAGTTACTCTAGCATTTTGCGTCTATCTTCAGTTTAAACCAGGTCTTTGTCTACTTTGAGGGCTGCATAACAGTATCTCACAATGAAAGCTTATTTGTCTCGACTTGTAGCAAAGGATGACCTGTCTCCTTGCTCCCTGAAAGAATGGGTCGACTGGGCCTGCATTCACAGGAATTTAGGAGGATGAGAGATACAGTGAAATTTAACTTATCATACACCCGTACTAAGTGAAAAGTAACAAGACACACAGCCACATAAAATAAAAGTTAACATAAGCATCCACCACAGCGGTTCCACATTCCTCACTGTGCTGGAAGGTAATAAAGTCCAATCTTCTCCCTCTTTATTCTCCCACGGTCAGGGCTGTTGAACCATTCGCAGTCGGGGCCATCACAGCTCCTGCAGCTGGCGATCAGAAGCCCTCATGTCGGAGTGATCGAAACTCCCGCGTCGGGATGGTTGAAACTCTCCGTGGCTTGGAGTTCCCGAATCGATCTCTAACCAGGGACCGCAGGCTCCACGATGTTAAATTCCACAGGCCCGCGGTTGGAGCTCTCCACAGTCGATCCCCGGCAAAGAGGTCGCAAGCTCCACGATGGTAAGTCCGCGCTGCGCCCGCGGTTGAAGTGCCAGGTCGGTCTCCAGGAAAGGCCGTGCCACTTCACGATGTTAGGCCGCAGTGGGGACGGAGATACAATATGGGAAAAAAATGCATCTCCGTCGAGGTAAGAGATTGAAAAAAGTTTCCCCAGCCCTCCCCCCACCCCCCACATAAAACAAACCAAGGAACACTAAAATATGCTCTTTAACACGTACTTAAAATAACAAAACAGAAGAAAAGACAGACAGATTGCTGGCGAGGCAGCCATTGCCGGCACCACCCAGTGGAATGTTTCTTATAGGAACATATAGAATTATTAAGGGATTGGACAGTCTAGATGCAGGAAAAATGTTCCCAATGTTGGGGGAGTCCAGAACCAGGGGTCACAGTTTAAGAATAAGGGGTAGGCCATTCAGGACTGAGATGAGGAATAACTTTCTCACCCAGAAAGTTGTGAATCTGTGGAATTCTCTGCTATAGAGAGCAGTGGAGACCAGTTCACTGGATGCTTTCAAGAGAGTTAGATTCAGCTCTTAGGGTTAAAGGAATCAAAGAACGGGGAACTGATTTTAGATAATCAGCCATGATCATATTGAATGGAGGTGCTGGCTCGAAGGGCTGAATGGCCTACTGCACCTATTTTTCTATGTTTCTGTTTTCTAGCTCAGAACTCTCACAGAAAGCTGTGGAGAACAAGAGGGATAAAACATTAGTTTAAATTTGACTGCTATTCCCTGAGATGATGGTCTCAGATCCTGCAATATGTTGTCAGAAACAGAAGGAGAATCTAATGCAAGTCACCATTCAGTTCCACATACTGTGTTCCTCATGCTTCATATCTCCCTTGGTAGCTGCACAGCATGCGCTAGTCTGACTTGCAATGACTTTATCTCTGTTTGCTTTGTTGTTACCTTCTCCCAGCTAACAATGATCTATTCTACATTTTCCTTGATCTCCATCCCCTCTGTGCTGGTTTCACACCTTACACTTCCTTATCTCTGTGTCTCCCTCTCCCCTGACTCTCAGTCTGAAGAAGTGTCTCGACCCGAAACGTCGCCCATTCCTTCTCTCCGGAGATGCTGCCTGTCCCGCTGAGTTACTCCAGCTTTTTGTGTCCATCATGAGTTCTTAATTGTTTGAATGGTTTCCTCACGAGCTGACTTGAAATGCCAATAAAGACTAGGAGACTCACAGCTGCTTGATGGAATATGCAGAGTGCTGTAAGAAGATGACATGATCTTTCCACCAGTCACACTGCTGGGTGCCATTGCAGGCAGACAAGGATTAGATGTGTTTCAATTTGTTTCACCATGTATTTGGAATATGATTTAATTTTGAAGTGATCACTCAGCTGCACTTGGCAAAGAGTAGGATGGCATATATCATATCATATCATATCATATCATATATATACAGCCGGAAACAGGCCTTTTCAGCCCTCCAATTCCGTGCCGCCCAGTGATCCCCGTACATTAACACTATCCTACACCCACTAGGGACAATTTTTACATTTACCCAGCCAATTAACCTACATACCTGTACGTCTTTGGAGTGTGGGAGGAAACCGAAGATCTCGGAGAAAACCCACGCAGGTCACGGGGAGAACGTACAAGCTCCTTACAGTGCAGCACCCGTAGTCAGGATCGAACCTGAGTCTCCGGCGCTGCATTCGCTGTAAAGCAGCAACTCTACCGCTGCGCTACCGTGCCGCATGAGGCAAATTATTTATGAGACTGCAAAGGTGCATGGCGCAGGTCACCATTAATAGCGCTGTTGACACTTGGTAACCCAGTTTGAGGTTTATTGCTCTGTCATCCCATACACTCATTTAAAGAAGATTACCACACAGGCCTGTGAAGCAAGAGGATCCTTGACCCAGCAGAAATGATCATTTTTTACAGCTCTAAGCATGACCTTGCACTTCCTCAGGGCGGAGATGTGTCAATTTTCACAAGGACCGTGGGAGTAGGGAAGAGCTGACCAAGGAAGATAACATTCTGCAGCTTCAAACTCCTAGTAGTTCCGTTAAAAATCACTGGAACTGGCTATGAAGATGTCCTCTGCGGAGAACTTCTCACCCTTAACATTAGAGGAAAGCAGAACAGATTCATAGAAAGGGAAACGGCGCAAAAACATGAAGCCACAAATTAACTGAGATATTGACATTTCTGACCTCGTGTTTTGAGGGGGAATATATTTCTTCCTTCACAACAGCTAATTGATGTTCACAAGTTGAAAAACACAGGCTAAGAAAGTAATGTGCACTGTCCAATGGAAAGATAAAATACATTTTGATTTCCAAATTATAAAGGAAGCATTTACATTTACATACACCTCTCACAATTGCAGATCTTCCAAAGAGATTTACTCTTCAAATTAACCATTGTTGTTAACTAGTTTTAGTTTGAGTTTAGTCTATTTAGTTTTGTTGCATGCTGACCAGTCAACAGAAAGACAATACATGATTACAATCGAGCCATTTACAGTGTATAGACACACGATAAGGGAATAACATTTAGTGCAGGGTAAAGCCAGTGTAGTCCAATCTAGGATCATCTGAAGGTCACCAATGAGGTAGATAGTAGTTCAGGACTGCTCTCTGGTTGTGGTAGGATGATTCGTTTGCCTGATAACAGCTGGGAAGAAACTGTCCCTGAATCTGGAGGTGTGCGTTTTCACACTTCTGTACCTTTTGCCCGATGGGAGAGGGGAGAGGAGGGAGTGGCCAGAGTGCGGCTCGTCCTTGATTTTGCTGCTGGTCTTGCCGAGGCAGCGTGAGGTGTAAATGGAGTTAATGGAAGGGAGGTTGGTTTGTGTGATGGTATGGATGCTGCATCCACAATTTGCTGCAATTTCCCGCGGTCTTGGGTGGAGCAGTTCCCAAACCAAGCAGAAGCAAACATTGCAACTGACTCTTGCAAATTACCAAATCATGTGCTACAAGTCTGTGCTGACCATCAGCCACACATTTTAAAATAATCCGACATTTTATTTCTGACCCCATTTTCACTTCAACGTCCCCAAAGTTCGACACTTGGGCTAAGTTACCGTGGACAATTAACCAACTATCCCACACGTCTTTAGGATGTGGGCGCAAACCGGAGCACCCGGAGGAAACCCACATGTTCGGAGGGAGAACATTGTGCAACTGGTGACCCTGGTTCGACTTTAACCTCCAGTGCTGTTAGTGTAGAGATGGCACGTTCTCCCTCCAGACATGTGGGCTTCCTTTGGGTGCCCCAGATTCCTCCCACATCCCAAAGACGTGTGGGATGGGAGGTTAATTATCCTCAGTAACTTGCCCCAAGTGTGCATGAGTGCAGAACATTGGGGAAGTTGAAGTGAAAATAGGGTGGAAAATAAAATGTAGGATTATTTTAAATGGGTAGTGACAATCAGCATGAACTTGGGCTGTTGTGCTTGTATCTCTCTATGACTACTTATGACTCTAAATGACACTATGAGTAATATAGAGGTAAAGCAGTTAGCACTCAACATTAAAAGCTAGTTAAAGATGCTATCCCCTACTCTCAATTCCTCCGTCTCTGCCACTTCATCGATGGATGCCTCACACTTGTCTCCTCTGTGTCCCGTAGTTCTGCTCTCGCTCCTCCATCCCTCAGACACAACAACAACACTTGAGCCACTTCAACACAAACACTTGTGTTTCCTTTGAGTTCCCCTGGTCCTCACTTTTCACCTTGCCAGCCTCCACATCCAACACATCATCCTACGAAGGTAGACGCAAAATGCCGGAGTAACTCAGCGGGTCAGGCAGCATCTCGGGAGAGAAGGAATGGGTAACATTACAGGTCGACACCCTTCTTCACACTCTGAAGAAGGGTCTCGACCTGAAACGTCGCCCATTTCTTTTCTCCCGAGATGCTGCCTGACCTGCTGAGTTACTCCCAGCATTTTGTGTCCACCTTTGATTTTACCAGCATCTGCAGTTCTTTCCTACACGTCATCCTAGGACATTTCTGTCACCTCCAACATGATCCACTACGAATCACATCTTCCCACCTACACCCCTTTCTGCCCTCTGCAGACACCGATCCCTCCACAACTCCTTGGTTCACTCTTCTCTTCCCACTCAAACCACCCCTCTCCAGGTACCTTTGCCAACAACCGCAGGAGATGTAACACCTGCCCCTTATACTTCCTCTCTCAGCTCCATCCAGGGACCTCAGCAATCCTTTCAGGTTACTCAGAGGTTCACGTGCACCCCTCCAAACCTCATCTACTGCATCCGGACTTCCTGCTGTGGGCTCCTATACGTCAGCAAGACCAGGCATAGACTTGCGACCGCTTCACTGAACGCTTGCGTTCGGTTCACCAAGGCCAGCATGATCCCCTGGTTGCTAAACACTTTATATCCCCATTCCATTCCCACACTGACCTATCTGTCCTGGGCCTCCTCCAATGCCAGCATGAGGCCACACATAAATTGGTGGAGTACAGTAGCACCTCACATTTTGATTGGGTAGTTTATTACCCAGCTGTATGAAAGCTGAATTCTCCAGTTTTAGGTCTACAAACAGCCCACTCCCCTCTCTCTCCTTCTCCTCCACTAAATGTCAGTTAACTAGTTTAATTTAGTTTAGCTTAGTCAAGTCAAGTCAAGTCAATTTATTTGTATAGCACATTTAAAAACAACCCACGTTGACCAAAGTGCTGCACATCTGACTAGGAAAAAAAAAGAAACATACAGTGGCAGGCAGCCAAACACAACGGCGCGGCCATCTTGAACAAAATGTTAATTCAATCACCCACAGTCCAACAATAAAAGCACTAAACAGGCACCCAAATTACCCAACCCCAAAAACCCCCCAAAACACAGTCCAACAATAGAAGCATTAAATAAGCATTCAAATCACACACCCCAAAACCCCCAAAAACACAGTCCAACAATAAAAGCATCAAACAGGCACTCAAACCACCCAACCCCAAAAACACACAAAAAAAGAAACATCCATCAAAGAAACATCCATCACAGTGAGTCTCCTCCAGTCCTCTCTCTCCTCACTGTGATGGAAGGCCACAATGTCTTTCCCTTCTCCTGCTGTCCTCGCCCGCAGTCAGGTTGTTGTGGTTGCAGGCCGCACCGGACGGTCCACAGCGGGCCAAGCCCAAGGCGCGTCGCGTCGCAGCCGCTCCCGCAGCCTCCGAAGACGGCCGGCTCCGCTGATGATAAGTCCGATCCGGGGCGGGCGAACACGCTGTCGCTGCCGCTGTTGTTGCACGTCGGGGCGGTCGTGGCTCCCGACATTGAAACCCCCGCCCAGCAGAGAAATATCCCGCGGCCATCTTAGGCCGCGCCTAAGACAGAGTCTAATGTCCTCAATGGGGTAGGGGTGAATTGGACAGCACCCCAGCAGATCTACCCCAGATCAGAGAGGGGAAGAAGCAGCCCCTGAGTCTGATGGTGCTCACGTTCAAGTTTATGGGCCTCTATACGTTGGAGTTTAGAAAGAAGATAGGCAGGGGGAGGGGGATCTCATTGAAACTTACCAAATAATGAAAGGCCTGGATAGAGTGAATGTGGAGAGGACGTCCACGATGTGAGAAAGGTGATGAGGAGGAATTTCCTGAGCCAGAGGTTTGTGAATCTGTGGAATTCATTGCCACAGAAGGCTGTGGAGTCCGTCATAGGGTATTTTTAAAGCAAAGATGAACAGGTTCTTGATTAGTAAGGGTGTCAAAGGTTAGTTTAAACAGGCCCTTTGGCCCACCAAGTCCGCACTGACCAGCGATCCCCGCACATTAACATTATCCTACACACTAGGGACAATTTACATTTATACCCAGCCAATTAACCTACAAACCTGTACGTCTTTGGAGCGTGGGAGAAAACCCACGTTGGTCACTCAGTACAGACAGCACCCATTGTTGGGTTTGCACCTGGTATCTGGCGCTGAGAGGCAGTGTGATGCTGAGGTGCAATCACCAAACTGCTAATCTTCATTGAAACATAGAAACATAGAAAATAGGTGCAGTCAAGACATTAACTAATCACTCTGCAAGTGGTAGCTCTGCGGGAACTGTGCGTTTTAAACTGGTATGTTTACTTTAAAATTATCCCTAAGTGCTCTAGCGTGTGCTAGCACTTAGCATTAACCAATGTACGACCGGGAAACGCTCGTAAAATTAAACTCGAGCGCTACAGGAGCACTATTAAACAGAAAACTACTCACCGATATACCGATAGAGATCATCAAAGGAGCTCACCACGGCAGCAGCAGTGGGAGCGCAGGTCAGTGGGAAAGTCGGAAAAAACACCGAGGGAAGCGAGGGGGGATTCGGAACAGGCTGAGAACCCAAGCCTTACGTCCACCTCTGCCCAGCATACTTCTGGCCAACGTCCAGTCCCTGGAGAACAAGCTGGATGACCTGAGGGCAAGGATCAGATTCCAGAGGGACATAAAGAACTGTAACATCCTTTGTCTGACTGAAACATGGCTGACCCCGCTGGTGCCTGACCAGGTGATCTGCCCATCCGAGTCCTTCACTGTTTTCCGGGCGGACAGAACGGAAGAATCCGGGAAATCCAAGGGCGGAGGAGTCTGCTTCTTGACCAATAATAACTGGTGTAATCCTGGGAATATTAAGACGCTTTCTCGTTCCTGCTCGCCGGACCTGGAACATCTAACTATCTTATGCCGACCATTCTACCTACCCCGGGAGTTCAGCTCGGTGATCATCACAGCCGTCTATATCCCACCGCATGCGGACACCGACGTGGCACTGTCCACCCTACACGATGTGTTGTGTCAACACCAAAACAAGAACCCTGATGCGGCTGTGCTGGTGGCTGGAGACTTCAATAGGGGAAATCTCAAAAAGGTCATGCCCAACTTCTACCAACACATCACGTGTGTCACCAGGGGGTAAAGAACTTTGGACCACTGCTACACGCCGTTCAGGAAAGGCTACAAGGCCGTTTCTCTCCCTCCTTTTGGGAAATCTGACCACACTGCCATTTTCCTGCTGCCGGAGTACAAACAACGGATAGTACGGGAAGCGACAGTGACGAGGGACGTAAAGCGGTGGGCTGACCATTCAGAGGCCATGCTGCAGGATGCACTGAGCGAAGTCGACTGGAACATGTTCCAAGCAAGTTCCAGAGACGTAAATGAGTTTGCGGAAGCGGTTACGGACTTCATTGCCACAATAGCCGATACCATCATCCCCACGGTAAGGGTCAGTATCTTCCCTAACCAAAAACCCTGGGTGGACAGGTCTATTCGCGTGGCCTTGAATGCTCGCACCGCTGCTTACAACTCCGGCCTGGCATCCGGCAACATGCACGACTACAAGGGAGAGTCCTACCGACTGCGAAGGGCAGTGAAGGATGCAAAAAAGAGGTACCGGGACAAGATGGAGTCACAGATGGAGCAGCAGGACACCAGGTGCCTTTGGCAGGGGCTACGGACTATAACTAGCTACAGGTCCAGCACCCCCTCAACCGGAAGTGCCGGCTCCTCCTTAGCTGATGACCTGAACTCTTTTTACGCACGGTTTGAGACGGGTAACACCACCAGCTCGCCGTCTAAAAACAGCACCGAAGGGGCGCTGGCTAGCGAGGCTGGAGGGGGATCCACCGCCGGGGATGTGCACACATTCTCGGTGTCCGAGCATGAGGTGAGGTGGGCTCTGACGCGTGTGAACACGAGGAAAGCTGGAGGCCCAGATGGTATATCTGGGCGAGTACTAAAGTCTTGTGCTACTCAGCTTGCTCCAGTGCTCACCACAATATTCAACCTCTCCTTGGCAAAGTCCGTGGTCCCTGCATGCTTCAAAAGATCCATCATTGTACCGGTGCCAAAGAATGCCTCTCCAGCGTGTTTAAATGACTACCGACCGGTGGCCCTCACCTCGGTTGTCATGAAATGCTTTGAGAGGCTAGTCAAGAAGCACATCTGCGCCCTCCTTCCTCGCAACATGGACCCACTACAGTTCGCATACCGTCCGAACAGGTCCACGGATGATGCGGTCTCCCAGGTTCTACACACCGCTCTCTCTCATCTGGACAGCCAGGGGGGCTATGTGAGGATGCTGTTCATTGACTTTAGTTCAGCATTCAACACAATAGTCCCCAGCAGACTGGTTGAGAAGCTGCTGGAACTGGGGCTTAGCACCCCTCTGTGTGCCTGGGTCCTGGACTTTCTCACTGCCAGGCCCCAAGTGGTCAGGATGGGGGAACACACATCTAGCTCCCTCACCCTGAACATAGGATCCCCCCAGGGCTGCGTCCTTAGCCCCCTACTGTACTCCCTGTACACACATGGCTGTGGGGCCAGGTTCAGCTCAAACTCCATCATCAAGTTTGCTGATGACACTGTGGTGGTGGGCCGGATCTCCAACAACGATAAGAAGGCCTACCGGGAGGAGGTGGCTGATCTGGCACTCTGGTGTCAGGACAATAGCCTCCTCTTGAATGTCACTAAAACAAAGGAGCTGATTGTGGACTTCAGAAGGGCTAAACATCCAAGGACGTACACGCCACTGGAGATAAATGGGTCTATTGTGGATAGGGTGAGCAGTTTCAAATACTTGGGAGTCCGCATCGCAGAGGATCTGACGTGGGCAACGCACATTGCCGCACTGGTGGGTAAGGCTAAGCAGCGCCTTTACCACCTTAGACAACTGAGGAAATTCAGAGTGTCGCCGAGGATCCTTCATTGCTTCTACTCTGGGGCTGTAGAGAGCATCCTGTCCGGCAACATTACAGTCTGGTTTGGGAACAGCTCTGCCCAGGACAGGATGGCCCTGCAGAGAGTAGTGCGTTCGGCAGAACGCACCATGGGAACTACACTCGTCCCCCTGCAGGACCTATACATCAGGAGGTGCAGATCCAGAGCAAGCAAGATCATGAGGGACCCCTGCCACCCCAGTAACGGACTGTTCCAGATGTTACGATCAGGCAAACGCCTCCGCTGTCACGCTGTGAAAACGGAGAGGATGAGACGGAGCTTCTTCCCACAGGCCATCAGGACTGTCAACTTTTATAACCCCAGAGACTAAATTTTTGTCGACACTTTTTGTGCTATGTTTAGTAACTTATTAACTTTATTTATATGCTGTAACTGTAATTCTTTTTGTGCACAACCCGCAGGCATTGCCACTTTCATTTCACTGCACATCGAGTATGTGTATGTGACAAATAAATTTGACTTGACTTGACTAATGGATAGAAAACACTGACACAAGGGCAGGAGACCCCTGATTACACTGGCAAGGGTGACCCTCTGGGACCACTTGACCCAACACTGGGATAGTTTGAAGTAAACGATAGAAAATATTACAAGTAGGGAATGGGATTATAATCTACCCACAATAAAACAACAATGATAATGTGGATTATTTTATTATTGTATGAGAGACAATGCTAATAGGTCAATTTGCAATCAGTGACTGAAATAATTTTACATTGAACATTGACTTCATGAGACAGACTGCCTGAAGGAGTGACCTGCTTAAAACACTCTGATGGAAGCCAGCTCTCTGGTTGATCTTCCTGTCCTTCAGGGATAAGACGGCAAAGTAAGGAATAAGGATGGCGAGGTAAGGGAATCATGGATGACCCAGCAGGTTGTAAACTTGGTCATAAAGGAGACACGCAAGGCAAGTTTCTTTACACAGAGGATGGTGAGTGTATGGAACGCACTGCTGGGGGTGGTGATTGAAGAAGATACACTGCTGGCAGTTAAAAGACTTTTGGATAGGCATATGGATATGCAGGGAATGGAGGGACATGGGCTATGTGCCATATAGAGAGATAAGTGATGGGCTTGGCATCATGTGTAGGAAAGAACTGCAAATGCTGGTATAAATCGAAGGTAGACACAAAACGCTGGAGTAACTCAACGGGACAGGCAGCATCTCTGGAGAGAAGGAATGTCGTGTCGAACCCCTTCTTCAGACCTTGGCATCATGTTTGGCACAGATATTGTGGGCTGAAGGGCCTGTTTAGTTTAGTTTAGAGATAGAGCGGGTAAACAGGCCCTTCGGCCTACCGAGTCTGCATAGACCAGTGATCCCCACAAATTAACACTATCCTACATACACTGGTGACAATTTACACTTATACCACGCCAATTAACCTACAAACCTGTACATCTTTGGAATGTGGGAGGAAACCAAAGATCTCAGAGAAAACGCATGCAGGTCACGGGGAGAACGTACAAACTCCGTACAGACAGCACCCATGGTCGGGATTGAACCCGGGTCTCCGGCGCTGCAAGCGCTGTAAGGCAGCAACTGTACCGCTGCGCCACCGTGCTGCCCTTGAGCTTGTTCTTGGGCTGTACTGTTCCTATGTAAATAGAACCAGCTCCCTCACACGTGCAGAACAACTGCAGCAAGCACTCCTTTCCAGCAGCACACACAACTAGGATAATAATTTTCTAACTGCCACCATCCAAAGGTGATTTTTCAGTGCCTGCAGGCAGGCAATGATGGTGGATCTGATGGTAAATTTCTCTCCTGTCCCCAGCCTCCTACATTTCTGGGATGTTCGCTCTTACCTTGCCTGTTCTCTCGTACCCAATGCTACCAGATCTTCAGAAGCATTTGAGAAAAAGCATAATTTTAACCATGTGGCTTGCTCCTCAAATGCAAATCCCCAGAACAATATAATTATCATTCCTTGAAAGAATTAATAGGAACCTGAGGGGCGACCTTTTTTACACAAAGGTTGAAGTCTGAAGAAGGGTCTCGACCCGAAACGTCACCCATTCCTTCTCTCCCAAGATGCTGCCTGACCTGCTGAGTTACTCCAGCATTTTGTGAATAAATACCTTCGATTTGTACCAGCATCTGCAGTTATTTTCTTACACAAAGGGTGGTAGGTATATGGAACAAGCTGCCGGAGGCAGCTGCTATCACAATGCTTATGGAACATTTGGGCAGGTACAGGGATAGGACAGGTTTAGAGGGATATGGGCCAAGCGCAGGCAGGTGGGACTAGTGCAGATGGGACATATTGGTCGGCATGGGAAAGTTGGGCTGAAGGGCCCGTTTCCACGCTGTGTGACTCTATGACTAATAATGCTCGCAAGAAAAAATGAAACATCAGCTAAATGGAGTGTAATGAGTTTCCAGGCATGTAGCAGAGTTCTAACCTCTGATACTTGCAGAACTTGCTCAGGCAGCACTCTTACACATCCATCATGCTATCATTTATGAAAGCTATTCCGATTCTTGGATTAAGAATATAAGAACACAAAAAAATAGAAGCAGGGCCCTTATGCCTGCTCCATCATTCAGAAAAACAATGGCTGACCTTTTATCTTTGTGGCACTTTCGTGTACTAGCCTCATTCCCTTTACTTCTTTTAATAAACATAAATCTATAAATCTTTGTCTTCCCACTGAGCTGCCTTAGGTGGGGGAGATTCAATACCTTCTGGATGAAGAAATATCTTCAACACCTTCGCTTCCATAACCATTGCTGTGTCCAAATACTTGTCAAGTATCCGATTGGGAATGTCAGAAATGCTTTCGACATGGTAGCGCAGCGGTAGAGTTGCTGCCTACCAGCGCCAGAGACCCGGGTTCGATCCTGACCACGGGTGCCGTGTGTACAGAGTTTGTTCTTCCTGTGACCGCGTGGGTTTTCTCGGGGTGCTCCGGTTTCCTCCCACACTCCAAAGATGTACAGGTTTGTAGGTTAGTTAGCTTGGCATAAATTTTAAAATGTCCTGAGTGTGTGTAGGATTGTGTGAATGTGCGGGGATTGCTGGTCGGCATGGACTCGGTGGGCCGAATGGCCGGTTTTCTCTCTGTATCATTAAATTAAACGAAATGGTTTGACGGAAGTCATCCATTCCTCCTCTACCAGCAACATTTAACCCACATCCAATATCTATTAAGTGTAATTTCCTCCAAAAGTTGGTACATGGCGATAGAAACCCATCCCTCCTGGTATGTTGTATATTTACCATGTCAATCCATGCAGTTCTCCAGTTGGGAGAGAACAAACTCAAGCTCAGCATGAAAGCGTGGGCTCTTCCCAGGAATCCTCCAGCCCTGTGGTCTGCTTTACTAATTGAGCAAAGGTAAAAGTTGTCAATGACTTTCCAAATAAAATATTAACCTTAATATTTATTAAGGAGCTGGACAGTGGTGTGGCTGAGTACAGCTATTGCCTCACAGTGCCAGAGACCTGTGTCCGATCCTGACCTCGGGTGCTGTCTATGTGGAGTTTACACGTTCTCCCTGTGACCGCTTGGGTTTCCTTGGGGGGGGGGCTCCAGCTTCCTCCCACATTCCAAAGACCTGCGGGTTTGTAAGTTAATTGGCCTCTGTAAATCGTCCCTAGTGTGTAAGGAGTGGATGCGAAGGTGGGATAACAGAACTCGTGTGAACGGCTGATCGGAGTGGACTCGGTGGGCAATGGGTCGGGTTCCTTGTTGTATCTCTTAATTAAGCTAATTCAACTAACCTCACTCTTATGCAGTATTCTCTAATTCTGTTTGAATGAATCCCCATGAAATGTTTTACCCAGACTCGATTCATACTGTAATATTGAATATCACCCAGCCATTAATTTTATAAGCAGGCAAACATCTAATCCTCTCATCTCCAATTTTTTCCCCCCATCTCAGTGACATTTGCACAAGGCTCCATATGCTCAATGAAAGTATGAAAATGTGCACTCCAGATCTGTGGTACTGTAACTGAACATGTTAAAATGTCATCAAAGCTAAATTGCAACCTGTGTAAACACTAGGATCCCCTCAAACAACCTGCATTCTTCAATAATTTAGAACAAATTGACATTAGAAATAAATGAATAACCTGTTATGTCCAACATAAATAAGTAATGGCAGGAAGTAAACAGATAATTGTATAGTTTATCTATGACATATTTGCTGATGGCAATTTATAAACATATTAAATATTAAATGTTGGCAACCAGGTAGGCAGTTGTCACCTTCATTCAACTGAGTAAATAACTGTGGTGTACTAGGAAGGAACTGCAGATGCTGGTTTACACCGAAGATAGATATAAAAATGCTGGAGTAACTCAGCGGGACAGGCAGCATCTCTGGAGAGCAGGAATGGGTGACGTTTTTGGTCGAGACCCTTCTTCAGCGTCTGAAGAAGGGTCTCGACCCAAAATGTCACCCTTTCCTTCTCTCCAGAAATAACTGATGGAATGGATTATCCATCCTCAGAAGAAGGGGATGCACAGTGGTGAGTGGTCGAGCTGCTGCCTTACAGCACCAGAGACCTGGGTTCAATCCTGACTATGGGTGCTGTCTGTACGGAGTTTGCATGTTCTCCGTGTCCACGTGGGTTTTCTCTGAGTGCTTCGGTTCCCTCCCACATTACAAAGAAGTGCACCTTTGTCGGTTAATTGGCACCTGTAAATTGTCCCTATTGTGTGAGATAGTGTATGGGTGATCGATGGCCGTTGCGGACCTGGTGGGCTGAAGGGCCTGTTTCCACACTGTACCTCTAAACTAAAGTAAACGAATCTCTATATACAAACAAGAATATACAAAAGCAGTTGATGAAAATATCTCTTTGTCAATGACAATATGGACATGACCATAGTGTCATAGAATCATACAGAACTGAAACCAGCCCTTTGGCCAAACTCATCCATGCTGAACAAGATGCCCCATGTAAGCTAGTCCCACATGACTACGTGAGGACCATAGCCCTCCAAACGTTTCAGATTTTTTTTTTTTAGAGATACAGCGCGGAAACAGGCCCTTCGGCCCACCGAGTCCGCGCCGCCCAGCGATCCACGCACATTAACACTATCCTACACACACTAGGGACAATTTTTACATTTACCCAGTCAATTAACCTACAAACCTGCACGTCTTTGGAGTGTGGGAGGAAACCGAAGATCTCGGAGAAAACCCACGCAGGTCACGGGGACAAGTTCTCTGACCAGCTTCACTGTCCTCCTGATTAATGTTACTGTTTGTGTGCCTTGTTGTCACCTTCCCCCCAGCCAACAGTGAACCATTCTACTCAATAACCAAAGCCTGTAGTTTATTTTTCGCTCTGGTTTATTTTCACCCACATGTTTAGACCCTAATGTTGTATCCTTATTGTTTTGATGTGTTTATGCTTTATTCTTAATTGTTAACTGTATGTTTGTGTTGTCATTTGTGAGCAGAGCACCAAGGCACATTCCTTGTATATGCACATACTTGGCCAATAAACATTAATTAATTAATTAATTCATTAATTCATTCATTCAAAGGTCTGAAGAAGGGTCTTGACCCAAAATATCACCAACTCCTTCTCTCCAGAGGTGCTGCCTGATCCGCTGAGTTACTCCAGCATTTTGTGTCTATCTTTGGTATAAACCGGCATTTGCATTTCCTTCCTACAGTGAACCATTCTACATTTCCTTTACCATCGTATGCTTTGATCTGTCATTTTCACACCTTACCCTTCCATACCTCTAGTTTCCCTCACCCCTGACTCTCAGTCTGAAAAAGGGTCTCGACCCAAAACGTCACCCATTCCTTCTCTCCGTAGATGCTGCCTGTCCCGCTGAGTTACTGCAGCATTTTGTGTCGTGCTCTATGTTCATCGACCTTACCCGTCAGGCCTCTTGCATTAAAATAAGTGTAATTTAAACCAAGTCCTTTCTCGATCCCTGCCTATCTCCTGCCTATTCTGTCCACTAAACGTTCGCTCATCTCCCTCCCTCCCAACTTCCAACCTCTTTCCTGCCTTGGTCCTGTGTAAGATCTCACCCCCTTGCCAATCTGGCTTAAACCCACCATGTTTAGTTTAGTTTAGTTTAGATATACAGCGCAGAAACGCCCTTTCAGCCCACTGGGTCCGTGCCGACCAGCGATCCCCATACGTTAACATTATCCTACACCCACTAGGGACAATTTTTACATTTAGCAAGCCAATTAACCTACATACCTGTACGTCTTTGGAGTGTGGGAGGAAACTGAAGATCTCGGAGAAAACCCACGCAGGTCACGGGGAGAACGTACAAACTCCGCACAGACAGCACCCGTAGTCGGGATTGAACCCGGGTCTCCGGCGCTGCATTTGCTGTAAGGCTGCGCCACCATGCCGCTAATCTAGCATTAGCAAACCTACCTGTTGATACCCCTCCAGTTCAGGTGCAACCTGTCCCTCTTGCACAGGTTGCACCTGAACTGGTCCAGAACCTGAATCCCTGCCCCCTGCACCAACTCCTCAACCACACGTTCATCTCCCCTATCTTCCTATTCATACCCTCACTAGCACGTGGCACTGGAGGCAATCCAGATATCACTACCCTGGAGGTCGTACTTTTCAGTCTTTTACCTAGTTCCCTATATTCATTCTGCAGAACCTCCTTCCTTTTTTTACCGATATCATCTGTGCCAACATGCACAATGACTTTCGGCTGCTTGCCTTCCCCTTTGAGGATGTCATGCAGCTGCTCCGAGACATCCTGAACCCTGGCACCAGGGAGACAGCACCATCAAGGAGTTGCAACTGCTGCCACAGAATCTCCTGTCTGCACCCCTCACTAAAGAGTCACCCACCACCATGGCTCTGCCTGAGGTTGCTCTTACCTGCTGAGCCTCAGTGCTGGGGTTGGTGCCACAGCCCTGCCTGCTTCTGCTGCTCATGTGTCATCGCCCCTGACATCACCCAAAGGATTGTACCTGTTTTGAAGGAGTTGGTTGGCCACCTGCTCTCCACGTCTAACCCCCTTCCTCAAGGACTCCCACCTCCTCTCTTCCCGGACCTTTGGCGTGACAACCTCACTGTACATCCTGTCAAAGAAGCTCTCATTTTCCCGCATGGTCCTGAGGTCAACCAGCTGCTCCTTAATGCGATCTTTAAGGCGCTGCACCTGGGCACGAATCCCACGTGTGCAGTTATCAGGGACACCACCTCCCTAATTCATTTCCCACGGGTGGCACGGTGACGCAGTGGTAGAGTTGCTGCCTTACAGTGCCGGAGACCCGGGTTCGATCCCGACTACAGGTGCCGTCTGTACGGAGTTTGTACGTTCTCCCCGTGAACTACTTGGGCTTTCTCCGAGATCTTCAGTTTCCTCCCACACACCAAAAACAAGGTTAATTGGCTTGGTATAAATGTAAATTTTCCCTTGTGGGTGCAGGATTGTGTTAATGTGCGGGGATCGCTGGTCAGTGTGGACTCGGTGAGTCAAAGGGCCTGTTTCTGTGCTGTACCAAACTAAACCAGCAGTTTCCCTGACTTCCCACATCCTGCAGGATTGTACCGATTTACCTGTCATCTCCACTGCAACTAAACCAATGATAAAATAACGAGGCTCACACAAAAGGTCAGATGAACCTTATTCTCCTATCTGCCTCTGAAAACCTCCTTGCCTCAGCCTCCTCACCGAAGACTCCTGAACCAAAGGCTCGCAGGCGACCTCTACCCAGCCTCTCTTCCAGCGCTCCCAATAGGCCATTCCGCTGCACCTTGCCTTGTTTTTATTTGCTACTCAATTGACCAGTTTGGTTGCTGCAACCCAATCAACCGACTTGCTGCTCTAAGCTGCCGCTCCTACTCCGACCTCCCATTCAGGTGCTCAGACCTGTCTCCGGGCGGGCTTTTTAAAGTTCCCGCATTTATACTGACCTGGGATTCCCTTGCTGCCACAAATCCATAGACTTGCTCCAACCTCCGATTTCCATCCTCGGATGAAAGGGTCTGACAGTCTACCTGATGTATGGTCTCAGGTCATAATTCCATATACTTCTATCAAGTCATAGAGTCATACAGCACGAAAACATGGCCCAGCTCATCAATGCCAACTGAGATGCCCCATCTAAGCTGGTCCCATTTTCCCACCCCGTATCCCTCTAAACCTTCCCTTTCCATGTCCCTGTCCAAGTCCAAGTGTTTTTTAAATGCTGTTAGAGTAAATACATCAACTATCTCCTCTAGCAGTTCGCTCCATATGCCCACCTCCCTCTGTGTGAAAAAGATATCCTTCAGGTCCGCATTAAATCTTGTTCCTCTCACCTTAAACATGTGTCCTCTTGTTGATTCTCCCTCCCCTGGGTAAAAGGCCCTGTGCATTCACCCTAACTATTCCCCTCATGATTTTATATAGTGCTATATATCCCTCCTGCCCAACCACTGCCTATAGTTCAGCACCTCAGGTCCTGTCAACAACCTTGTAAATCATTTCTGCACTTTCTAGCTTAATATCATCCTTCCTGTCAGCAAGTCCTGGACCAAACTTCAACACCATTACCCAAGTATGGCCTCATCGACGCCTTATACATCTGTAACATAATGTGTAGGAAAGAACTGCAGATGCTGGTTTAAATCGAAGGTAGACACAAAATGCTGGAGTAACTCCGCGGGACAGGCAGCATCTCTGGAGAGAAGGAATGGGGAACGTTTTGGGTCGAGACCCTCCTTCAGTCTGCCTGTCCCGCTGAGTTACTCCAGCATTTTGTGTAACATAATGTCCCTATTTCTATGCTCAATACCCTGACTGACGAAGGCTAATGTACCAAAATACTTTTTGACCACCCTATCTACTTGTGATGCCAGCACCTGTACCCCTAGATCCCTCTGCTCCACAACATTCCCCAGGGCCCAACCATTTTCCTGTGATGGTCCTGCCCTGTTTTGATGACCTAAAATGCAATATTTCGCATTCACCTGCATGAAAGTCCATTAGCTGTTCCTCAGGCCACTTGTGCAGCTGATCAAGAGACTGCTGTAAGTTTTGACAACCACCTTTGCTATCTACGATACCACCCACTTGCGTGTCATCTGCAAACTTATGAATCATACCTTGTACATTCTCATCCAAAATATTGATCTAAACCACAACCAGCAATGAGCCTAGGACAGATCCCTGAGGCACATCACTTGTCCCAGTCCTCCAGTCAAAAACACCCTTCCATCGCCACCATTTGCTTCCTTCCGTTAAGCCAATTCTGTACCAGATACTGGTACAGATAGTCGAGCGGATCCCATACGATCAAACCCTCCAGAACAGTGCACCATGCAGAACCTTTACAAAGGCCTTGCTGGTTCACATAGAAATCATCTATGGCCTTGCTCTTTTGGTCAAACCTTTTGGTTAACCCTTAAAAAAAATTCAATAAACTCAATCTGCACTGGAGGTTGTGGTCTCCCCTCATCCTCCAGCATTCCAGAGAAAACAATCCAAGTCTGCTCAACCTCCCCTCGTAGCTCTTGCCCCCTAATGCAGGCATCATTCTGCTAAACATCGACTGCACCCTTTGCAAAGCCTTCCTGTATTGCGGCAACCGGAATTGTACGCAATACTCCAAACATGACCGAGCCAAAGTTCTATCAAACAGATTAATGACTTCCTGACTCTTCCACTCAATGCCTCGACCCATCCAATTGATTTTTTGTCTTTAAGTAATTCTGCAAACTGAGTGAGCCTGTCACAACAAATGAACAGTGGCATCTGAAGAAGTATCCCGACCTTAAAGCTCTCCTAGTCATGTCTTATTTTTAAGGGTAAGCGATCCCCGCACACTAACACTATCCTACACTAGGGCCAATTTATACACTTACACCAAGGCAATTAACGTACAAACCTGTACACTGGGAGAACGTACAAACTCCGTGTAGACAGCACCTGTCGCCAGGATTGAACCCGGGTCTCTGGAGCTGTCGCAACTCCACCGCTGCGCCACCGTGCCCCATCCTCCAGAGATGCGGCCTGACTTGGTGAGTTGTTGAGTTACTCCAGCACTTTGCGTTCTACAAAAGATTCCAGCATCTGTAGTTCCTATTGTCTTCAGTGACACACTACTTGTCAATTCCTGCCAAACATTTACTAACTTAACTTGAACCTGGCTCCTTCAGATCAGGAAGCGGACTTGGATTGTTTTCTCTGGAATGTCAGAAGTTAAGGGGAGACTTGTTAGAAGTAAATAAAATTATGAGAGGCATTAGATAGGGTAGACAATCAGAACCTTTTTTCCAGGGTGGAAATGTCCAGCATTAGAGGGTATAGTTATATGATGAGAGGGGCAAAGTTCAATGGAAACTAGACAGACGTGAACCCGTTGAGTCCAAACCTCTCCTGCGGGCCCGGAACCCTCCGTCCAAACCTCTCCTGCGCCGGCCAGGGAGTCTCCACTGGGGCCGGGCAAGGGGGGAGAGGAAAGGGGAGAGGGAGCCACTCACCCCGGCCTCGGGCAGCCATCGCGGCGTTCAGAGCGACCCGTGGACCCGTTGGGTGCAAACCTCTCCTGCAGCGGCAGCTCGAAGGTGACGGCCATTGCTTTGAGCGGGAAGAAGCCCCGGCGGACAACCAGCGCACTTTGAGCGCAAGCGCTGATGCGGCGGCCATCTTACGTAAGGATTAGATCAACGGGCCCCAGCTGCGCAGGCGTAGACGCGTTGGGTTCCCATTGTGATGTCGAACACGGAGGCATTACTGCGCAGGTGTGGCTGACAGGCAGGGGACGTGGAAAAGAGATTTATTAAAGTTTAAAAAGTGATTTTTAAAGTTTAAAAAGTGAATAACTTTTAAAATATAACAACCATTTGAACCGCAGGCCAATAGTGAGTAGGGTGGACCTAAAACCGTTGCGCTATCGTGTACGTTTTAGCTGTATTTCGGGAACAAATATACATGAGGGTTTTAGTAATATACTAGACCAAACCTCTCCTGCAATGGTGCAGCACCCCCTCCTCCCCCCTTCCCTCCCTCCCCTCCCCTTCACCCTCCCTCCCCTCCCCTCTTCCCTCCCCCACCCCCTCCCCATCCCCTTCACCCCTTCCCCATCCCTCCCACGACCCCATCCCCAATCCCCCCTCCCTCCCCTCTCCCCCCCCGACTGCCTCCCCCATCCCTTTCATACTTCCCCTCCCCCATCCCCTTCACCCCTCCCCTCCTTCCCCTCCCCTCTCCCCCTCCCCCCTTGGCCCAAATGTGGCCGGTTGCCGGGCGGGAGTGCCCCCGTGGCCATGAGCGGGCAACGAGGGACAGGGAGAAGGGACTGACCTCGGCCCTGTCTCCCATGTGGCTCTCTCCTGCGGAGCCGAACCATCTCCTGCAAGTCGGTTGCAATCTGCGGTGACGGCATGGACCCGTTGCGGGGAGGGGAGTGTCACCCGGGGCCGTGGACAGGGAGAAGGTACTGACATCGGCCCCATTTCTCCTTCGGGCCGGGCGTAGAGCCGAAGCCTCTCCTGCAGCTCTCCTGCAGCTCGGCTGCGATCGGCGGGGAGCAGCGGGCGACGGCCATCTTGTCGACCCTCTGCCACAGCCTCTGCCGCGCGCTGCACCATGGGAGGAAGGTCAAGCGCGGGGCATGCCGGGACAGGCGCTGGTCCTCCCGCTGGTCCTCCGGGGGGGGGGGGGGGGGAGCACATTTATTAAAGTTTATTAGGGAAATTGTTTTTAAAAAGTAACAAAAGTGGGTTTATTCAGACTACAGAAGAATGGTGAGTAGGGTGGGCCTACTGTCGCGCTGTCGTGTACCGTTTTGGCTGTATAGAGGGCATGGTACACACATAAACACAGACAGACAGACAGACAGACAGACACACAGACAGACAGACAGACAGACAGACAGACAGACACACAGACACACAGACACACAGACAGACACACAGACAGACAGACAGACAGACAGACACACAGACAGACAGACAGACAGACAGACAGGCAGGCAGGCAGGCAGGCAGGCAAGCAGGCAGGCAGGCAGGCAGGCAGACAGACAGACAGACAGACAGACAGACAGACAGACAGACAGACAGACAGACAGACAGACAGACAGACAGACAGATAGACAGATAGACAGATAGACAGATAGACAGATAGATAGATAGATAGATAGATAGATAGATAGATAGATAGATAGATAGATAGATAGATAGATAGATAGATAGATAGATAGATAGATAGATAGATAGATAGATAGATAGATAGATAGATAGATAGATGTATGTATGTGTGGGGCAAGTTTTTTTATACAGAGGGTGGTGGGGGCTGGAAGGCATTGCCAGTGGTGGTGGTGGAGGCAGATACAGTAGTGGCATTTAAGAGGCATTCAGATAAGCACATAGAAACATAAAAAATCGGTCCAGGAGTAGGCCATTCGGCCCCTCGAGCCAGCACCGCCATTCAATATGATCATGGCTGATCATCTAAAATCAGTACCCCGTTCCTGCTTTTTCCCCATATCCCTTGATTCCTTTAGCCCGAAGAGCTAAATCTAACTCTCTTTTGAAAACAACTAGTGAATTGGCCTGCACTGCCTTCTGTGGCAGAGCATTCCACAGATTCACAACTGTCTGGGTGAAAAGGTTTTTCTTCATCTCAGTCCTAAATGGCCTACCCCTTATTCTTAAACCGTGAGCCCCTGGTTCTGGACCCCCCCAACATCGGTAACATTTTTCCTGCATCTAGCCTGTCCAATCCCTAAAGTATTTTATATGTTTCTATAAGATCCCCTCTCATCCTAAATTCTATTGAATACAAACCCAGTCGACCCATTCTTTCATCAAACGTCAGTCCCGCCATCCCGGAAATTAACCTGGTGAACCTACGCCGTACTCCCTCAATAGCAAGAATGTCCTTCCTCAAATTAGGAGACCAAAACTGCACACAATACTCCAGATGCGGTCTCACCAGGGCCCTGTACAACTGCAGAAGTGCAGGGAATAGAGGGATATGGATCATGTATAGGCAAATGAGATCAGTTCAGCTAGAGATCATGGTTGGCACAATCATTGTGGGTCGAAAGGCCCGTTTCTGTGCTGTTCTATTAAAATATGAGTAAGTAATTTTACAACAGTTAATAAACAAAATCTCCATATTCTAAATATGACTTGCTTTCAACAGTCTGCAGAAAGAGCTAGAGTTAGAAAAAAATAGCACTATTCAAAGTGTAACCAAATGATACATCGTGAGATTTAGTCTGAAGAAGGGTCTCGACCCGAAACGTCACCCATTCCTTCTCTCCAGAGATGCTGCCTGACCTGCTGAGTTACTCCAGCATTTTGTGAATAAATACCTTCGATTTGTGCCAGCATCTGCAGTTATTTTCTTACACTACGTGAGATTTAGAATGGTAGAGAGAAATTTCAAATGACCTTTTCTCACTTCTGATTTTTCTGTCCTTTTATATCATCTGTTTTTATTACCTGTTGAAAGATGTCTTCAAATTATTATGGAAATAAGGGACCAGTCCATTGTGGCTTGGATGAATCGGTTATAATTTTGTCAAGCAATTGAAGGAGATTGAGGAAAGGCCTTCAGTTTGAGCTCGGTTAATGGGAAGGTCCCGTATCTTAACACCAGAGGCAATGAGAAGCTCTTCAACCTAGCAGAGGTGAGAACTGTGGTTATAAGGGAACTCCTGCACGCTGATTATACTGCACTCATCACCCCAATGGAAGAAGGACATCAGGGACTGATGGGCAGATTGTCTCATACTGGCAACAAATACCGACCAACAAGTGTAAAGAAGACTATTGTCACGGATCAGGCCACTCTACAACTCTGTTGACAAATTACCTGCCTAGGATCTATGGTGACTGAGAGCCTCACTCTGGATGTGGAAATCAACTCAAGTCTAGGAAAGGAAGCAACCACTTTCAGGAGAATGTTGAAGTGGGCACCGTAAGAACAGGAAACTCACAATAAAGACCAAGATAACTGTCTGCAAAGTGTGTGTCTTGAGCATGTTGCTGTACAGCAGTGAAGCATTGGACGCCTTACCCACATCAAGAACGGAAATTGAATAATGTTCATTTCTGCTGTCTTCATTGCATTCTGGGTGTTTCTTGGCAGGACAAAATCTCCGATGGGGATAGACAATATACAATAGGTGCAGGAGGAGGCCATTCGGCCCTTCGAGCCAGCACCACCATTCAATGTGATCATGGCTGATCATCCTCAATCAGTACCCCGTTCCTGCCTTCTCCCCATATCCCCTGACTCCGCTATCTTTAAGAGCTCTATCTAGCTCTCTCTTGAAAGCATCCAGAGAATTGGCCTCCACTGCTTTCTGAGGCAGAGAATTCCACAGATTTACAACTCTCTGATTGCACGCAACAAAAGCTTTTTGCTGTACCTTGGTACATGTGAAAATAAACTAAACAAAACTGAACTGAACTAAATCTGTCCTCTCCATGACCAACATGCCTGGCATCCCTGCCATCATCAAGATGAAGTATCTCCGCTGGCTTGGGCATGAACACAGGATGGAAAATGGAAGCCCAAAGATAAGCTACACAGGGAGGTCGTCAATACACGGAGGCCAAGAGGAAGACCAAAGTTTCACTACAGGGATACAATAAATAGGGATATGACGAATGTTAACATTGGCACTGGCAACAGGGAAGCAGCTGCTGAGGACCGAGGGAGGTGGAGAAAGGACCTCCGGGCAGGTATGAAGCACCACAACAGCAGATGGAACAAGACCCTGGAGGCCAGCTGCCAACGTCACAATATGGTCAATGCTAACAGCAACACGCTCCCCACTCCAACAGCCAGAGACATCTTCACCTGTGGCAGCTGTGGGAGGGTCGGCCTGTCAAGGACGGGCCTAGTCAGCCGCAGCAGTGAATGCAACCACAGGTGAAACATTCCCCTCTCCAAGTAGGACAACATCAAAGCTGCACCATCACCCCTCACAGATGGACGGATGCCAACCCAATGGAAGGGTCAAATGTGAACTCATCAAAACCTCTACCACACATATCCTAAGTCCTACCAACCCATCTGCCTGTCACACCTGTCCTTGTTGAGCAACTTTGTTTCCTGATTTGGCTGCATCCCAAGATTTTAAATTGTGAACATTGGATTCGCATTCCTGCACTGCCGCTAACCACCCCATCCTCTTCTAACCTGACAATTCAATTCAGGCTTTTAATGCATCCAAGCCTACTTGTAGTCCATTGCAGGACAGAATGCCACAGGAGATCTTTCTTCCCTGTGGCTATCGAACTTTATAACTCCTCCCCCTTCTGTCATGAGGTAGGCTGAGACCAAAGATAATAGAGCAGAGCAAGATAGGCCACTCGACCCTAAAAACCGTAGTATGGCATGGCGCCATTTTAGTAGGCAGAAACTTGCAGAAACATTTAAAAAGAAAAATAACGAAAATCTGTGAATTGATAAGAGATATATTCTGCATTTTTATGGTATCATCACACATACTGTACCCCCGAAACACTGATTACACTACGAGAGGCATAACGGACGTCGTGTTTTGCCTACTAAAATGGCAGACGTTACGCTCCTTTGCGTACTACACTTCAGTATAGGCGATTTCGACGGAGGGGTTCATCTTGCTCCTCTAGTATCTTTGGCTGAGACTGACTCCTCACCAATCTCCCCAATCTTTGCACATCCTCTAAGTCTTTCCATTCGTCACTTTCATTTCATGTTTCATGTATTTTGTGTTTTATGACTGCGGCAGATCAATTTCTCTCCTGGCATAACTAAAGTTCTATCGTATCGTATCGCATCGTATTGTTGGCTTCTGTATCTAGGCCTCAATGCTTCAGTGTACTAATGTACACATGCCTGTCTATCTGGAACTATTCCAACCTGGCCTGGGGATGTTCAATCAACAGCAGAAGATGCCATAAGCATATTCTCTTTGTTGTTATTTACTAACAGAGATTTCTAGGTTTTCATTTTAGAAGCTATTGAAAATGTGAATTTAAAATCTACTCAAAAGTTTCAATACATCTTCCCATTGATTTCTATTATGTAGCAGGTGATAACAAATCTGAATTAGGATCTCAAAGCAATAACCCAAAATGGGTCCTTTAAACTCCCTGGCACATAGCATTCAATCAGTTTAGTTTAGTTTAGTTTAATACAGTGCGGAAACAGGCCTTTCGGCCCACCGAGTCTTCGCCGACTAGCGATCCCCACACATTAACACCATCCTACACACACCAGGGACAATTTATAATTATACCGAGCCAATTAACCTACAAACGTCTTTGGAGTGTGGGAGGAAACTGGAGCTCCCTGAGAAAACTATTGCAGGTCACGGGGAGAACGTACAAACTCCGTTCACCCAAGCACCTGTAGTCAGGATTGAACATGGGTCTCACCGCTGAGCCACCGTGCCAAGGTAAAAACAGGAAATATACTGCAGGTTGAAAAGTGAGCTAGCCCAGCTTTCGATTCTTAGGTTGACGGTGATACATGGGACACCAGGTTGGATGCCCTGGAAATAATCCCTGCTTGAGACCAATGATGGAGTTCAATCTACTGTGGCCATCAAGTGACCCAGCCAAACCTCAGTGGTGGCTAATCCGTCCCCATTACTGCAAACTCTGTATTTCCCCACAGTAATCCTACGTACGACTAACCAATTTCACGGGTTCTGCACGCATGGATTGATGGCTAGAATTTATTTTATCAAGCCAGCCAAGTTTGCCTTCGAAGCAGGCCTACACCTACATTTTAAATGAATTGTTTGAACTCAGAAATGAACATCACACATTACGGAGGTGCACAGGGGCTTGATGTAGCTTTCTGTATTGCTGAGGAGGCACGACCTTTATCAAGCTGGTCTCAACAACCAGCAAGTTAGTGACATTTCAGATGGTCTATGACCTTACCCTGTTAGATCTGAAATGTTACCTTAATACATCAAGAGGCATTTGAATCCACATCTTGCCCAATGAATACAGAGCAGAATTTCAAGTAGTGCTCATAAAAATCGAATGCTTCATGTCAATTCACGGCACTGCTCAGGAATCCAGTGAGCAGAACACTAACATTCCACACAGTGCCCTTTTCGTTTCTTTTACCAACTATAAAGATATTATGATTTTCGCCGGCAAGTAAAACTCTATATGTCATGAAGGATCATGTGGCATTTTCTGTTCAAACCTCTGAAAAAATCATTTTGTCCCTGCTCTTGCAGATGCAAGCTGAAGATTGTTTGAAGTCGCATCTCAGAGCTACCATATCGCACCACAGAGGTTGTTTATCACCAAACATTAATCCAGTCAGTTATTTCAAGTAATTGAATAGTGGTTAGCTTATCACTGATGCAGAACTCTGAGACTACGGACGGGTGTACAAAAAGTTGGTGAGGTCGCATTTGGAGTTCAGTCTTGGTAACCCAGCTATCGGAAGGATGTCATTAAGCTGGAGAGAGTGTCGTGAAGATTTATGAGGCATGGATAACAGGTTGGCTGGATGGCAGAAGGGAAAGAGTTGCATTAAAAGGCGCTTTTTCAGGTTGGCTGCCAGTGACTAGTGGAGCTCTGCAAGGCTCGGTGCTGGGGCCGCTTCTCTTCACGTTGTACATTAATGATTTGGATAAGAGGATTGAAGGCGTGTGCCCAAGTTTGCAGATGATGCCAAGATAGTTTGAGGGGTAGGCAGTGTGGAGGAAGCAAGGACTCTGCAGAAGGACATGGACAAGTTAGGAGAGTGGGCAGAGAAATTCAGTACACCAAAGTGCGGAGTCATGCATTTTGGTAATAAGAATAAAAGCGTAGATTATTTTCTAAATGGAGAGAGAATCTAGAAATCGGAAGTGCAAAAGGACCTGGGAGTGCTGGTGCAGAACTCCCAAAAAGTTAATTTGCAAGTCAAATCAGTAATAAGGAAGGCAAATTCAATGCCTTCATTTATATCTCTATACAAAAACGGAGATGTAATGCTGAGGCTCTACAAAGAGCTGGTCAGGCAGCATTTGGAGTACTGTGAGCAAATTTGGGGCCCCATATCTGAGGAAGGACGTGCTGGCTCTGGAGAGGGTCCAGATGAGGTTTACAAGAATGATTCCAGGAATGAATGGGTTAGCATATGATGAGCGTTTGACAGCACTGGGCCTCTACTCACTGGGGTTTGAGGGGGGACCATATTGAAACTTACAGAATAATGAAAGGCACAGATTGAGTGGATGTGGAAAGGATGTTTCCACTGGTGGGAGAGTCTAGGACCAGAGGTCATAGCTTCAGACTTATAGGGCGCTCTTTTAAAAAGGAGGTGAGGAGTAACTGTTTTTGGCTGAGGCAGAGAGAGGGTGGTTAATCTGTGGAACTCATTGCTACTGAGGGCTGTGGAGGCCAAGTCAGTGGATATTTTAAAGGCACAGATAGACAAATTCTTGATTAGAATGGGTGTCAAGGGTTATAAGGAGAAGGCAGGAAAATGGGATGAGGAGGCAGAGATCAGCCATGATTGGATGGCAGAGTGGACTCGATGGGCCGAATGGCCTAATTCTACTCCTATAACTTGTGAATGTGATTTATCGTAGGTTGTGAAGAAAGGCAAGAGAGGAGATTGTGGAAGCTTAACAAATATCTTTGCATCTTCTCTAGCCCCAGGTGAGGCCCCGGGTGACTGGAGAATAGCTAATGTTGTTCCTTTGCTTAAGGGAAGTGGAGAGAATCCAGAAAATTATAAGCCAGTGAGCCACATGCAGTGGGAGGGAAGCTACTGGAGAGGTTTCTTCAGTATAGAATTTACTCCCATTTAGAAAATAATTGGTTAATTAGGAACTGTCAGCATGACTTTATACACAGCTGGTCATGTCTTACTAACTTGATGGAGGTGACAAAGGTGATCAATGAGGATAGGGTTGTGGATGTTGTTTTCAGTATGGGTTTCAGTAAGGCATTTCATAAAGTCCCCCATGGTAGGCTGATCCAGAAGTTTAAGGTGCACAGAATTACTTGTGACTAGGTTGCAAGGACTCATAGTTGACTTACTGATGGAAGCCGAGGGTTGTAGTGGAACAGCAATATTCAGGCTGGAAGTTTGTGACCAGTGGCGTTCCGCAGGGATCTGTGCTGGGATACTGAGATATATATAAATGACTGATATAAACATTCACAAGTTGGTTAGTAAGTTTGCAGATGACACCAAGATTGCTGGGATTGTGGACTGTGAGGAAGACTGACAAAGTATTCAGCAGGATATGGATCAGCCCAGAAATGGGTGGAGAAATGGCAGATGAATTACAAATTAAACACAAAATACTTGCGCTACCTCAATACCTGCTCTCTCCACTATCTACTAAATAAAGGAAGCTGCAGCCAATTAGCTCACTTTAACACCTGGATCCTATCTCCAACTTATCCCAGCCCATCATTAAACTTGTAACGCCACAAATATCACCCTTGTATAAAACCGTGATACACTTACACAGACTACAATTACAAAGAAATACACATACTGTATGTCATACGTTTCCTTTCTGCCCCCAACTGACACAATTTCTTCTCCACCAAATCCACATACTGCCTTGCTCTGCTGCCTCTGACATCTACTTTACGGCCTGGCGCAAATCTGTCCGCAAATTCCTAGCTCTCCAAATAGCGACGTGGCCAATCTCGCTACGAACGTACTCTTCGAGTACGTACTCTTGTTCTCCATCCTCGCTGCTCAACTTCTGCTGCCAACTCTACATATCTAAGCCTTTTCCTCTCATAAGCCTCATCCACTGTTCTCCCAAGGCACCGTCAGTTGTATAAAATACACTATCCGCTGACTAACTGACCATAACACTATATCAGGCCTCAAACTAGTACTAATTATTTCCTGCGGAACAAGAAGCTTTCCCCCCAAATCTTCCTGCATCTCCCAATCATTGGCTCGCCGTAACTGGCCTGACTCATGTCTGTGTGCACATTTCCCTCTTTTACCTTTCTCTCCCTCAGATAAAATGAATCACAAGCCTCTCAGTCCTGATGCCTACTGAATTCACTTGTGCTCTCCTCCTCTCGATTGCTGCAGCTATGCATTTCAAGACCTGGTTATGCCGCCAAGTATACGGACCCTGAGGAAGACTCGTCCTACATCCTGACAAAATATGCCTCAATGTTGCCACCTCCGAACACAAGGGACATGCCGGGTCTCCACCTACCCATTGTTTGAGCTTCAGCGGTGATGGCAGCACATCATAAATAGCCCTGAAAAGGAAACTTACACGACCCGCCTCCACAGGTCCCTCCAGCGAAACCTCTTTCATACACTTTCCCCGTTCATCCACTGTCTGATGGGCCGAAGGGCCTGTTTCCGTGCTGTATGATTCTGTGACTAAGCCATGTCTATTCTCATCCAAATCCTTGATATAGATGACAAAATGCAATGGGCCCACACCGATCCCTGAGGCACACCACTAACCCACAGGCCTCCAGTTCGGGTAACAACTTTCCACAATATCCTCTGCTTCCTAATATCAAGCTGACTCTGTGCTACTTAAAATAATTACCAGCCTAATTTTCAAACAGCTCTTGGACAAGTTTATGGATAGGAAAGATTTAGAGGGAAATAGGGCAGGTGGGACCAGTGTAGATGAGATAGACAATAGGTGCAGGAGTAGGCCATTCGGCCCTTCGAGCTAGCACCGCCATTCAATGTGATCATGGCTGATCATTCTCAATCAGTACCCCGTTCCTGCTTTCACCCCAGACCCCCTGACTCCGCTATCCTTAAGAGCTCTATCTAGCTCTCTCTTGAATGTATTCAGTGAATTGGCCTCCACTGCCCTCTGAGGGCATGGAATTCCACAGATTCACAACTCTGTGACTGAAAAAGTTTTTCCTCATCTCTGTTCTAAATGGCTTACCCCTTATTCTTAAACTGTGGCCCCTGGTTCTGGACTCACCCAACATTGGGAACATGTTTCCTGCCTCTAACATGTCCAACCCCTTAATAATCTTATACGTTTCGATAAGATCCCCTCTCATCCTTCTAAATTCCAGTGTATACAAGCCGAGTCGCTCCAGTCTTTCAACATATGACAGTCCCGCCATTCCGGGAATTAACCCAGTAAACATACGCTGCACGTCCTCAATATCAAGAATCTGGGACGGTGTGGACAGGTTGGGCCAAATGGTTTGTTTGCATGCTGTATGACTCTTTGTTCATGTTACATCAAATTTCTACAGTTTTCTGTGTTATGTTTTTCAGTACATCATTTGTTATTCTCAACAATAACATCTATAATGGTTCTTTAGATTGTTTGGATAAATTGAAAATAGTCTGTTTTTCCAATGGGCCCTTAAAAGATCTTTATTCAATATTTGTGGGGAGTTGAGAAGTGTGCAAATATCTTGATGCATGTGTTAATATTTTCAGGCATTCACAAGAGTGTCAGTTGGTATTTTTTAGGGTTTGCTAATATTTCTATGACTGTTAACACAGTTTACCTATTCTCAGAGATCTGGAATGTGACTGTATTCTCAGGGTATCCCACAGTATGGCTGTATTCTCTTGTAAACCTGGAGTGTGCCTTTACTCCTTGTGCAACAGTGTTGCTGTAAGAAGGTACAGGAGCCTGAAAAATGTAACATCCAGGTTCAGGAACAGCTTCTTCCCTACAGCCATTGGGCTATAAAACACGACAACCTCCAATAAACTCTGAACTACATAGACTATTATTGCACTATTAGTGTTTGTTTGTTTTTTGTACCGGCGGCACGGTAGTGCAGCGGTAGAGTTGCTGCTTTACAGCGAATGCAGCGCCGGAGACTCAGGTTCGATCCTGACTACGGCTGCTGCACTGTAAGGAGTTTGTACGTTCTCCCCGTGACCTGCGTGGGTTTTCTCCGAGATCTTCGGTTTCCTCCCACACTCCAAAGACGTACAGGTATGTAAGTTAATTGGCTGGGTAAATGTAAAAATTGTCCCTAGTGGGTGTAGGATAGTGTTAATGTACGGGGATCGCTGGGCGGCACGGACTTGGTGGGCCGAAAAGGCCTGTTTCCGGCTGTATATATATGATATGATATGTGCACGTGTGTGTGTGTTTGTGTGTATACCCACACTGAACTTTTTTTTCTTGTTTATTATATTGTATACAGTGTACTGTGTTTACATATTCTGTTATGCTGCTGCAAGTAAGAATTTAATTGTTCTATCTGGGACATATGACAATAAAATACTCTTGACGAAGTTCCAGAGTGTGACTGTATACCGCGGGATCACTGGAATGTAAATGCATTCCCAGGGACAATTGAAATATGACTTTTATCAAAGGCTTCAGCAGTGTTATAGTATTTTGATGGCTTCCTAGATATTGGCTGGGGGCCATGGGATTATTTCAATCTTTGCCTGGGTTTCCAGGATTACACTGAGTGAGATTTCTGGGTGTTACCTGGAATCCCATCGTCCCTCAAGGTTCACAGATAATATTGCATGATTCTTAACCGAGAATTTTAAATTAATGAATGAACGTATTCACTTATTATCGCGTGTGATATGTCACAGTGAGATTCTTTGTTCTGCACACACAAGTATGCAAAGAGTCGCCACATAAAGGGTGCTGACATAGTTACAAAATATTCCATTTGTGTAGGAAGGAACTGCAGATGCTGGTTTAATCCCAAGGTAGACACAAGATGCTGGGTAACCCAGTGGGACAGGCAGCATCTCTGGAGAAAAGGAATAGGTGATGTTTTGGGTCGAGACTCTTCCTCAGACGGGTCCATTCCATTTAGTCCCTAATGGTCCCTCTGTGTTCTCTTGGAAAGCGGAATTCTTCACAATCTTTTGAACAAATTAAAAAAAAATTGAAGATAGACACAAAAAGCTGGAGTAACTCAACGGGATAGGCAGCATCTCTGCAGGGATGGAATGGGTGACGTTTCCAGGTCGAGACCGTTCTTCAGACTGACGTCAGGGGGATGGGCGGAACATTGATAAGGAAGTGCATAGATAAGGTGTGAAAACAGGAGCAATAGACAATAGACAATAGACAATAGACAATAGGTGCAGGAGGAGGCCATTCAGCCCTTCGAGCCAGCACCGCCATTCAATGCGATCATGGCTGATCACTCTCAATCAGTACCCCGTTCCTGCCTTCTCCCCATACCCCCTCACTCCGCTATCTTTAAGAGCTCTATCCAGCTCTCTCTTGAAAGCATCCAACGAACTGGCCTCCACTGCCTTCTAGACAATAGACAATAGGTGCAGGAGTAGGCCATTCAGCCCTTCGAGCCAGCACCGCCATTCAATGCGATCATGGCTGATCACTCAATCAGTACCCCGTTCCTGCCTTCTCCCCATACCCCCTCACTCCGCTATCCTCAAGAGCTCTATCCAGCTCTCTCTTGAAAGCATCCAACGAACTGGCCTCCACTGCCTTCTGAGGCAGAGAATTCCACACCTTCACCACCCTCTGACTGAAAAAGTTCTTCCTCATCTCCGTTCTAAATGGCCTACCCCTTATTCTCAAACTGTGGCCCCTTGTTCTGGACTCCCCTAACATTGGGAACATGTTATCTGCCTCTAATGTGTCCAATCCCCTAATTATCTTATATGTTTCAATAAGATCCCCCCTCATCCTTCTAAATTCCAGTGTATACAAGCCCAATCGCTCCAGCCTTTCAACATACGACAGTCCCGCCATTCCGGGAATTAACCTAGTGAACCTACGCTGCACGCCCTCCATAGCAAGAATATCCTTCCTCAAATTTGGAGACCAAAACTGCACACAGTACTCCAGGTGCGGTCTCACCAGGGCCCGGTACAACTGTAGAAGGACCTCTTTGCTCCTATACTCAACTCCTCTTGTTACGAAGGCCAACATTCCATTGGCTTTCTTCACTGCCTGCTGTACCTGCATGCTTCCTTTCATTGACTGATGCACTAGGACACCCAGATCTCGTTGAACTCCCCCTCCTCCTAACTTGACACCATTCAGATAATAATCTGCCTTTCTATTCTTACTTCCAAAGTGAATAACCTCACACTTATCTACATTAAACTGCATCTGCCATGTATCCGCCCACTCACACAACCTGTCCAAGTCACCCTGCAGCCTTATTGCATCTTCCTCACAATTCACACTACCCCCCAACTTAGTATCATCTGCAAATTTGCTAATGGTACTTTTAATCCCTTCGTCTAAGTCATTAATGTATATCGTAAATAGCTGGGGTCCCAGCACCGAACCTTGCGGTACCCCACTGGTCACTGCCTGCCATTCCGAAAGGGACCCATTTATCCCCACTCTTTGCTTTCTGTCTGTCAACCAATTTTCTATCCATGTCAGTACCCTACCCCCAATACCATGTGCCCTAATTTTGCCCACTAATCTCCTATGTGGGACCTTGTCGAAGGCTTTCTGAAAGTCGAGGTACACCACATCCACTGACTCTCCCTTGTCAATTTTCCTAGTTACATCCTCAAAAAATTCCAGTAGATTTGTCAAGCATGATTTCCCCTTCGTAAATCCATGCTGACTCGGAATGATCCCGTTACTGCTATCCAAATGCTCAGCAATTTCGTCTTTTATAATTGACTCCAGCATCTTCCCCACCACTGATGTCAGACTAACTGGTCTATAATTCCCCGTTTTCTCTCTCCCTCCTTTCTTAAAAAGTGGGTTTTCAGAGTAATTTCAGAGCAAGGGAATGGAGATCAAGGAAAATGTAGAGATCATTATTAGTTGGGAGAAGTTAACGACAAAGCAAACAGAGATAAAATGTAGTCGGAGACAGTAAGGCTGGTCGGAGAACTGGGAATGGGGTGGAGAGAGAAGGAAAGCAAGGGTTACTTGAAAAAAAAATCTCCTGAATGAATAGCATTTGAATGGTGCATTTATTGCATTGCATTCCCTGACCGGCTCCACGATCCTCCTTGTACGTCACTGAGGTGGGTTTTCAGAGTAATTACATATGCTTCTGCCTGTGGCTTCTCCCTGTACCATGTGCCCCATCCTATGCCACACTACATTAATTCTCTGCACATCAGCAGCATTTCATTCCTCACTCTTTGACATTACTGCAGAGACTATAAAAGGTCTTGTAAGCCCTTTAGGTTTGCACTGAATAACTACCAGACTTCCCTTAACACTATGAAGTTCTAGACAGAGATTGATAACTGTAATATTAATTGCAGAATGTGATTTTTTGTTTGTTTGAACACTGAATTCATCTAAAACAATCTCCTTAGCTGTAGGCTTTTATGATATAATGATATTCAGGAATATAAAGTTTAGTTTAGTCTATTAGCATGTGTGCCAAGGTACAGTGAAACGCTTTTGTTGCATGCTATCCAGTCAGCGGAAAGACAATGCATGATTACAATCAATCAATTTACAGTGTATAGATACATGATAAGGGAATAATGTTTAATGCGAGGTAATGCCAGCAAAGTCTGATCAAGAATAGTCCGAGGGTCATCAAAGAGGTAGATAGTAGTTCAGCACTGATCTCTGGTTGTGGTAGGATGATTCAGTTGCCTGATAACAGCTGGGAAGAAACTGTCCCTGAATCTGGAGGTGTGCGTTTTCACACTTTGATACCTTTTTTCTGATGGGAGAGGGGAGAAGAGGGAATGGCCAGGGTGCGACTCATCCTTTATTATGTTGCTGGCCTTGCCGAGGCAGCGTGAGGTATAAATGGAGTCAATGGAAGGGAGGTTGGTTTGTGTGATGGTCGATGGAACTCAAGCGGGCAATTAGAAGGGCCAAAAGGGTCAATGAAATGTCATTGATAAGCCAAATTAAAATAAATCCTAAGGCTTTTCATACATGCATTAAATACTAAAGGCAACCAGGAGAGAAGGTAGGACCACTCAAGTATAAAGGAGGGAAGTTGTGCTTGGAGTTGGAGGATGTAAGCAAGGTACCACATGAATACTTTGCATCTGCATTCACCAAAGAGGAGATGCAGAACAGTGAGATCAGTGTGGGGAATACTAACATGCTAGAAGACAGACACAAAATGTTGGAGTAACTCAGTGGGACAGGCAGCATCTCTGGAGAGAAGGAATGGGTGATGTTTTGGGTCGACACCCTTTTGCAGATCAAGTCTGAGGAACCTCATGACTATGCCTTATAGTGTTGGGCATTTCCTCCCTGGGGAAAAGGTTTTGACTGTCTACCCAATCTATGCCTCTCATAATTTTGTATACTTCTGTCAACTCTCTCCTCAACCTCTGACATTCCAGAGAAAACAATCCAAGTCTATCCAACCTCTCCCTGCAGATGAAACCTTTTAACCCAGGCAGCATTTTGATAAACCTCCCCCACACTCTCTGCAAAGCTTCTACATATTTCTTGTAATGGGATGACCATCCAATATTCCAAATGAAGCCTAACCAATGTCCAATAAAGCTGCATCATGACTTCCTAAGTCTTATTGAACTTATTGAATCTTATTGTCCACGGGGGGATCTTATTGAAACATATAAGATAATTAGGGGATTGGACACATTAGAGGCAGGAAACATGTTCCCAATGTTGGGGGAGTCCAGAACAAGGGGCCACAGTTTAAGAATAAGGGGTAGGCCATTTAGAACGGAGATGAGGAAGAACTTTTTCAGTCAGAGAGTGGTGAAGGTGTGGAATTCTCTGCCTCAGAAGGCAGTGGAGGCCAGTTCGTTGGATGCTTTCAAGAGAGAGCTGGATAGAGCTCTTAAGGATAGCAGAGTGAGGGGGTATGGGGAGAAGGCAGGAACGGGGTACTGATTGAGAGTGATCAGCCATGATCGCATTGAATGGCGGTGCTGGCTCGAAGGGCTGAATGGCCTACTCCTGCACCTATTGTCTATTATATTTGCTACCTTTAGCTATGAAGTCAAGCATATCATTCGACTGCTTTACCACCCTATCTACTGGGTGCTGCCACCTTCAATGAGTCCAAGATCCCTCTGCACATCAATGCTGTTCATGGTCTTGCCATTATCTGTACACTCTCCCTTTACATTCAACGTCCCAAAGCACAACACCTCACACTTGCTCGGGTTAATCTCCATCTGCTGTTTCTCTGCCCATTTCTGCCACTGATCTATATCCCGCCGTATCCTCTGACAGCCTTCCTCACTGTCTGCAACTCCTCCAATTTTGGTGTGGTCAGCAAACATACTCACCAACTCTTAATGAATAATTCTCCTCTGTGTTTACTGCAGGGAAAGAACTGGGAAACGTGGAAGAGTTAATGGAAGTGGCTTGAGGACGGTCAATATAGCAGTCGAGGAGGTGCTGAACGTCTTGAGGTGTTTGAAGGTGGATAAATCTTCTGGGCCTGATCATATATTCGTGGACACTAGAGAAGAAATTGCAGGCACCCTGACTGAGATATACTCATCATTAAAATCATGAGGCAGGTATTATCCCAGCATTTAAAAGACATTTGGACATGTACATGAATAGGATGGGTTTAAAAGGATATGGGCCAAACGGAGGCAAGTGGGACTTGCGTAGATCGACCATGTTGGTCAATGTGGCCATTGGGTCTGTTTCCTTGCTGTATGACTCTTTGGCTTTTTAACCCATCTACATTTACGCTCAAGACATGAACATATTTTACACACTGTAGAGGTCCCAGCACGGATCCCTGCTGAAATCCACTAGTTCAGTTCTGTCCAGCCAGGGTATCTACCTTTCATTATCACCATCTGTCTTCTATGAATAAGCCAGTTCTGAATCCATACGACCAAGTCCATCATGAATCCCATGCATCGTAATCTTCTGGATCAGCCTACGTTGATGGTTCTCATCAAAAGCCTTACTAATATTCATGTGTACAACATCCACCACCCTGCCTTCATCAATCATCTTCATTCTCTCCTCAAAAAGCTGAATCGTGTAAGACACAACCTGCCATGGACAAACCAAGCTGGCTCTCCCTAATTAGCCCATCCAAATGAGAGTAAATCCTATGTCGAATCAATACAGCATCTTCCCTTCCTCTTTTAGCCCAAGTACAGAAAGTTGTCCGATGTTGCTATTGAGGGAGTGCAGCGTAGGTTCACAAGGTTAATCTCGGGATGGCGGGACTGTCATATGAGGAAAGATTGGAAAGGCTGGGCTTGTATTCACTGGAGTTTAGAAGGATGAGAGGGGATCTTATAGAAACATATAAAATTATAAAAGGACTGGACAGGCTAGATGCAGGAAAAATGTTCCCAATGTTGGGGGAATCCAGAACCAGGGGCCACAGTCTAAGAATAAAGGGAGGCCATTTAACACTGAGATGAGAAGAAACATTTTCACCCAGTTGTGAATTTGTGGAATTCTCTGACACAGAAGGCAGTAGAGGCCAATTCGCTGGATGAATTCAAAAGAGAGTTGGATAGAGCTCTAGGGGCTAGCGAATCAAGGGATATGGAGAGAAAGCAGGCACAGGTTACTGATTGTGGATGATCAGCCATGATCACAATGAATGGCGGTGCTGGCTCGAAGGGCCAAATGGCCTCCTTCTGCACCTATTTTCTATATCTATGTTAGACAGCGGACACAGATGACTTCCTACCCGACTGCTTTGAGTCAGTGGACTGGTCCATATTCAGGGATTCTGCAGACAACCTGAATGAGTGTGCCACTGCCGTGACTGACTTCACCAGCAAGTGCATGGACGACCGTGTGCTGACGAAGACAATCCGAGTGTTTTCCCAACCGGAAACCAAGGATGAACTGTGTGGTACATTCCCAGGTGAAGGCCAAGACCGCTGCATACGTCAAACGATCTGGAGTGGTACAAGAAGCCCACTGCAAAACCATCAAGAATGCCGAGAGACAATACCGGGACAAACTTGAGTACCAGTCTAATCACTTGGACACCTGCAGACTGTGGCAAGATCTGTAACTGGTTGGAAAGCGAAGTCAGGAAACGTTGCTGGTGATAATGCAGCCCTAGCTGATGAGTCCAATGCTCACTTTAACTGTGCTGTGTGAACCTAAACATGATAAATCTATTAATTGCCTCACTAACATTCTTAAGTTTCCTAGGTTAGCCATTTCCCCCCTTCAAGCGGTGCGACTATGAACGTGGCATCACTTTAGGGTGATCAAGATGGCTTTTGTTACATTGGCCATCATCAGTTCAGGGTATTGGATTAGGATAGACACAAAGTGCTGGAGTAACTCAGTGGGTCAGGCAGCAGCTCTGGAGAAAAATGGATGTCATTTCAGGTTGGGACCCTTTTTCAGACTTGAGTTGGAATAATACATTAGTTGTACAAAACGTTGTTTCAGCTGCGTTTGGAGTATGTGTTCAGCTTTAGTCATTGCTATAGGAACGTTGTTAAGCTGGAAAGAGTGCAAAGAAGATTTGAGTATGTTGCCAAGACTCAAGGACCTGAGCTACAGGGAGAGGACCTACGATGATCATCATGCCCTCTCTACACTATTCCCACATGTCTGTGTTTGGCCCATATCCTTCCAAACCTGTCCTATCCATCTAGCTGTCCAAATGGCTTTTAAACATTGTGATAATACCTGCCTCAATTACCTCCTCTGGCTGCTCATTCCATATACCTACCACGGTTTGTGTAAGAAACGTTGACCCCTCGGGTTCCTATTTAATCTTTCCACCACCTCAGCTTAAACCGATGTCCTCTGGTTCTTTATTCCCCTACTCGGAGTAAAACTGTGCCTTTACCTTATCTATTGCCCCCATGACATACACCTCTATAGGATCATCCCTCATCCCGTGCTCCAAGGAATAAAGTCTGAGCCTAGTTAACCTCTCTCTGAGCTCAGGCCCTCAAGTCTTGGCAACATCCTCATAACTCTTTTCTGCACCCTTTCCAGCTTAAGAACATCATTCCTACAACAGGCTGACCAAAACTGAACACAATACTCCAATGGCCTCACTAATGTCTTGTATAACTGTCCTACAACCACCCAACTACTGAACTAAATACACTGACTGATGAACTGAAATGCCAAAAGCCTTCTTGACCACCCTATCTAACTGTGACACAACTTTCATGGAACTATGTACCTGCAATCCTAGATCTCTCTGGTCTACAACACTCCCCAGAACCCAACCATTCACCGTGATGGGCCTGCCAAGGTTTGACTACCCAAAATGAAGCACCTTGTACTTATCTATATTAAACTCCATTAACGATTCCCCAGTCCACATGCCCAACTGATCAATATCCCGCTGCAATTTTTTAATAGTCATCTTTGCTATCTATGATGCTACCAACGTGGCACCTGGAAATTTGCTAATCATGCTATGTACATTCTCAAGCAAATCGTCGCTATAAACCACAAACCGCACAGCACTATCCCCAAGACACACCACAGGCCTCGAGTCCAAAAAGAAACCCACCGTCACTCTCTGCTTCCTTCCATGAAGCCAATTCTCTCTCTAGTCAGCTAGCTCTCCTTGGCTCCCAGGCAATCAAACCTCCCAGAGCAGCCTACCATCTGGAACCTAATGTAAAATAATGCACAAGACTTTTGCAATTTGCCATGCATTTTATTCACAATTTGTAGTTCAGTAATCAAATTTTATAATAAATAGACATTTGTTCTTGAAATGTGGTTATAAACAAAATGTTTATTTTCAAATAAAACATCTGCAAACAATCATTTTGCAGTGTTAAGACATGATCAGCAGTTTTATTATACCATAAAGTGCATTTAAATTTCTAGCTCTGCAGTGATAATCAGTACATTAATATACCATGCATTATAGCACAACTCTTACCATGAAAACCTTAAGGTACAACTTTATAAATGATTCATACTTTATTTTTGTCCTTAAAGTCCCAAATAACAATCAGCTTCAGTGATATTACAATATTTGCTTTTAAAGATCTGGAAAAATTGCAGTAAATACTGCCATAATGGGATGGCCACAAACCTGCAAAACTCTTATACACTTACTGAAGAGATTTAGCTTCATACTTCTGTTGCCAGATCTATATTTTGTTTGATTTTTATTTTCTGATGCTACTCTTCAACATTTTAATGAATCAAATTCAATCAGAATGTCACTGAACAATTTGGGCGCTGCTTCTCTAAAGTTATTAGACATTCCTAAAGTGATCAAATTCCTGCAGCTTAGGCAAGTTAATGCATAAATATCAGTTGCATTGGCACTAAATACCTTAACATTTTCTCTTAAAAAAAAACACAATTTACTCGTCTCTATTGAATGCAAGACTACGTAATCAGATTGTAGATAACAAAAAACAGGGTACTTGTTTCGTCTTGAATGTCATAGCTCTGGGTAATTGTATTGTTCCCAAAAGAGCCTCAGCAATTAAGGGTTAAACCTAAATTTTCATTAAATCTAACATTTGTCTTGTTTTTAAGAAGTGAAGAGATATTAGAATTTCTCCAGTGAGGCAGCACCACTGACAAAATGGGATTTGGAAAACATCAACCATTCCAAAAGGCAAATAATTTTAAACATAAGCAACTGCAGTTACCATGAGATTCATGGGCAACACTACATTGGTTTCCATCATTGTGCTTTTGTTCATGTTATTGAGGATCTGGGCACAACATTTTCCATTTTGTAAAAAATACTAATTAAAAAAGAAAAGAAAATTTAAATAAAAAAGGAAAATTATCTTCCAAAATGCAACTGAAAAGATGATCATTTGCAGCAATGTAAGTCATTCAACATATTAGGCAATAAGTTTGAAAATTAATGTCCAAGTACTAATTTAACTAAACATAGCACAAAAAGTAAGGAAATTTGTGTTTGGTAGATTATTTCTTTGTTGTAACAATGCTTCTTGGCAATAAATCTTATACCGTTGGAAAGCCTGTTTATTTCCCTTTTAAATGGTGCCACATTTGTAAGGAACATGCATTTGTGGGATGAGCAGCAGGGCTGAGTATATGGGTTGCGCCCATGAAAAATTTGCCAAATCTTCTCTGCCAATGCCAAACAGCTTATTCTGCTGTTGCTATTGACTCTTGTTTTGAGCTTCTGGTACCCCCAGGTGCTGACAAAAATGGGATGCCATCCCACAACAGTGTGTGACCAGGCTGGTGACCAGCATGAGGAGGAGGTGCCAGGCTGTTATGGCTGTGTATGGTCCTTCCACACGTTACTGTGGCTCCTGTTTATTAAATGAATAAATTGTTAAATTGCCAATATGTCTTGTTTTTTCAGACTTCAATCATCCAATCCACCAAACAACACCGGACAAGAGTCAATGGCAGAATAAGCTGTTTGGCATTGGCAGAGAAGATTTGGCAAATTTTTCATGGGCGCAACCCATATACTCAGCACTGCTGCTCATCCCACAAATGCATGTTCCTTACAAATGTGGCACCATTTAAAAGGGAAATAAACAGGCTTTCCAACGGTATAGGATTTATTGCCAAGAAGCATTGTTACAACAAAGAAATAAATTACCAAACACAAATTTCTTCACTTTTTGTGCTATGTTTATATTTAACAAGATTTATCCAAAACATTGTATACTCAGTACAAATCAGTAATCGTAATTTCTTTTAATAACTATATTCACATTAACCAAACTCATCAGAATAGAAAATAGTCTCTATCTTGGTTCTCGGGTAAATGACATTCTTTTCCAACCTATTCTTTCCAATTATAAAAAAGGTACATTCGATAGTCATGACTATAGCACTTACAAAAGGATAATGAATGGCTAGCAATTCCCCCAGGATCCTGCAACGTGTTTGAGGAACCTCAGGACAAACCACATAATTTAATGGACAATCAGATACAGATTTTGCTTTGTCACATTTAAGTATCAAGAGATCAAAGTGAATGATGACCTGTTTTTATAAGTATGACAGCTTTCAGAGTTCTACCCACATTACTTCTGGGGAGAACAGTGAGAAGCATTTTTGCTCTGTGTTGTTCGTAGCACCAAGATATATTATTGACTGAATGTCAAATCATGATCATGACTCAACAGCTTTTTTTAAACATGGATGTTATTTTCCTATATTACAAAACTTAGAGTTTCAAAAAAATGGCAGAGTACAAAACAAAATTGGTCATCCCGTAACTTTCAGCCTATAGCATATTATTAGTAACTTTTGAAGATGAACTGAAACAGAAACAGTGACTTTCATACATGATCTTGACTGGATCAAAAAGTTGTCTGTTACCGCGAGTCTGAGGATTGGAGATACAAGGATGGAATGGTAATGGCCACTAACAGTGCAACCACGCCAGTTAATAGCTGCAGAAGTGAGAGACAACGATCAATCTGCTCCTCTAGCCGTCTGTTGGACACCATTATTTTAGTGATCTGTTAACAGAATGCAATATAAAGACCAAAATTTAATCCATCCATTTTGTATTACTGTATTCTCTTCATCATTATGAATATAGTCATGCACAATGTAGACAAGTTGAAATAATTGGCTAAACATTTTAAATACAAATGGTCATATAACTGAGGCTATGACAGAAGAAACTACACAAATGACATCCTGCTTCAACTAGCGAACAAAAAAATCAACATTTAAAAAAATAATAATAGCAGTAGAGTGCAAATTGCCACCACAATAAATGCATGGCTCAGTAGAATATATGAAACTAGTAAACCTAAATTCTAGCACCTCAAGGTCACTGCACTAACCCATTTCACTTTGGTAACAGACTTTCTCATTGTGACAGACACAAAAAGCTGGAGTAACTCAGCGGGTCAGGCAGCATCTCTGGAGAAAAGGAATAGGTGACGGTTCGGGTAAAGACCCTTCGCATTGTGTTGCTAGAAAATGTAGAAACCTACAATGGACACAACTGATTTATTGCTGAAGTAGGAATTAATACTTCTTTGAAGTAGACATTTTTCTTACAAATTTGCAACATCTGCATTGATATTTATGGTGTATACAAAATGTAAACCATTATCTCAACAAAAAGGGCATAAGAAAACCACACTGATGGTGAAGGGGAAATTGGGGAAAAAAGGAGAAAGGTCAGTGATCGGTCTTGAGCAGTAACATACATACAGGATCATTTGTCGAAATGCCAAATGGCTAATGTTGACTATCCAGACCACCTTGACATTAAAATTCTCGTCTTCCTTTTGAAACCCTTCTGCGGTTTTAACTTGCAGACTATAATCTGTAGTCGTACAATGTTCAGATCACCAAGCTTTTGCACTACTTTCTCGGTAGTTTGACTATGCTTACAGATGTCCATGGCCAAAACTCGAATATTTCCTCCTTGTACATCTCAATATCACTCATAGCTATTAAAACCTCTTATCATGCTACTGCTATACTGTCCTAATTTGTAGAAATTAAAGAACATTCAATTTTAAATTTCCAGCATGTCTAAAATAATGGGAAGAACTAAACAACAACTGTGAAGAGAGAAATGGAGTTAGGGTTTCAGGTCAAAGACACTTTGTCATAATTGGGAAGGAGAAACAATAAGTTAGCTTTAAGTTGCAGAGAGGGCTGAATTGGGAGGGCTGATTAGAAAAAGGATACATCCTTTTTCCTCAGTACCATATTTTACTTTGATAATGTTCCTGGTTAGTGTTTCAGGAAGATATTTGCCAAAAGATTCTCATATAATCATTATGTGACACCGTATAATAGTAGGGTGGCAACAGTAGACTAGCTGTTTGGACACAATGGACTAGATGCTACACAACAGGTCAGGCAGCATCCCTGTAGAACATGGATAGGTGACATTTCAGGTGAGGATACTTCTTCAGACCGATTGTGTGTGTGTGGGGGAGCAGGAAGATGAAATCTAGACGAGGTAGGGGAGGGGCAAGACTAGGACTGGCAGGTAATAGGAAGATACATGTGAGAGCAATAGGTGGCCTTTGCCCAAACATATACCCATCAAACCCCTACCCGCTCACCTTTATCCACCTATTTTTTGACCACCAGGTGGCGCCAGCAATGGCTGCCTCGCCAACAGTCTGTCTGTCCCTTCCTTTGTTGTTTGTATGCGTTAAATGTATGTTTTTAAGTGTTCTTTAGCTTGTTTTATGTGGGGGGTGGCAGGGGGAGTCGGGGAAACTTTCTCTAATCTCTTACCTCGACGGAGATGCGCTTTTTTCCCGTATCCTATCTCCGTCCGCATTGCGGCCTAACATCGAAGAGTTGGCAGCCTTTGCTGGAGACCAACTTCGAGAGTACAACTGCAGGAGCCTTCGGACTTACCATCGTGGAGCCCGCGATCCCTGTCGGGGATCGACCTTGGGGCTCCAACCGCGGGAGCCTGCGGACTTTAGCATCGCGGAGCGTGCGGTCTCTGGTTAGAGACCGACTTCGGGAACTCCAAGCCCCGACGCGGGGACTTCGACCGCCCCGACCGCAGGAGAATAAAAGAGGAAGTTGGATTCTTTTGTGTTCCATCACAGTGAGGAATGTGGGGAATCCATTGTGGTGGATGTTTATGTTAACTTCTATGTAGTGGTGTGTCTTGTTGCTTTCTTTTTAGTATGGCTGTATGGTAATTCGAGTTTCACTGTACCTTAATTGGTACATGTGACAATAAACTGACCTTGAAACCTATTACCTGCCAGGCTTGGTCCTAGGTAGGATCCTCTCCTCAGCTTTCTTCCTCCACCCCACAATCGGCCTGAAGTTAGGTCCCAACCCGAAATGTCACCTATTCATGTTGTCCAGAGGTGCTGCCTGATCTGCTGAGTTACTGCAGCACTTTATCTTTTTTTGTAAACCTCAGCATCTTCAGTTCCTTGTTTATACATTTTAGCTGCTACACAACTTGAGCTGAATGTACCATATAAGCTCCCTTTCCAGAGGGTGACTCAAGTTACCAGAGGCCACAGAACTACAGTCCTGCATGTGGTCAGGAGGTGGTGCAACAGACCCCAGCATTTTATGGTGGGGTTGAGAATTATGTTAGGGTTGAGAGTATGGGACTGACATTTTGAGGGTGGAGAATTTGACAAAGGAAGCAACTCTGCAGGTTTGAGAAGGGAACCAAAGCTCTTAGGTGGGAGGTAGGAGTGGAAGAGGGGCAGGAAACTGTTGGGAAATACCTGGCAAGTAAGTTACTGACTTAAAGGTTTCTCAATTTGGTGCACATTGCCCTGGGTTGTTCAATAATGAGCAGCCATGAGATAATCAAGTTTCGCTCTAACGCTAATTCTCTGAGAAAATAAAGGCCTCTGCTTAAAGATGTAGGTTTGATCTTTTTTAAATTTTGTCCGAGCTTGATTATATGGTCATAATTGATAGGAGTAGCATTAGGCCATTATGCTTTCTTTAATTTAGTTCCACGAACCAGGCTTTAAATTCAAACACCAGGTCAGGTAAAAAGAAATTGTCCAGTGGGCAATAAAATAGTTCCTGTCTCCTTTATGGGCAACACATTAAAAAGGGGAATGCATCATTTTGGATACCTGCAGCCAGAATCTAACAATTTAAAAGAAAATCTCTGGTTTTAACACTGTCCATGTATTTACAGGATAACTATATAACTTCTGTGCAAAATTAGATAAAAATTCTAAAATCGCACAATAGCTTTGCTCAAAGACATTTCTTGTCAGTAAAGTGTCAAAGGTCACAAGGGCAGTCAGTCTGCAGGCTGGGCCTTGGGACCAGCCTTCTGAGACCAGAGCAGTTGGACCATTCCCTTTTGTAGGATATGATAGTGGTAGTGAGGCCCTGAGCGTATCAAAGAAATTAGCTGCCATCAAACATTTTAGTTCATATACACCTTGGAACCACACATTACTTTGAAAACAATTATGGTTTTGGGTCTGGGCCAGACCATACTCAAAACTTCACCCATTGCTTTTCAGTAATCCAGTATCATCCCACAATGGGAAAGGAGTTACAAGGAGGCTAATAAAAAACGAGGCCAATTCATTCTGAATGCAATAGATTCTTACAACACTCCAACACATTTCACAATATCTTCATCTGGCACTGGACCAGATGTATTGATCAGATGTATTGATCATTTAAAGTTTTAAGTTGCTAAGAATACTATGACTGCCAGACAACTGGAACTTGCTTGTCAATAAAATGTCAGTATAGCATTGAGCAGCAAGAGGCACAATGCATCATGGAGTACTAATCATGGTTTTATCAAGGTTAGGTTTCAAAATCTAAATAGATCAGAATTAGATTAACATATCATCTACACATGCAACACAAAACAATTAGTTCAAAATGATTGCTTACCTACCTTTGAATGCAAATCTTCTTGGTTGGAAAAAACTGTGTGTCCTTTACCGAGATTCTCTTTGGCTACAGCAACAGGCCTGGAGCTTTCAATAACATGGCACCTTAATCTGCAAAATGTAATTTAAAATAACTTCAAAAATTTAGTTATGTAGGAAAAAACTGCAGATACTGGGTTACACCGAAGATAGACAAAATTCTGGAGTAACTCAGCAGGACGGGCAACATCTCTGGATGGAAGGAATGGGTGACTTTTTGGGTCGAGACCCTTCTTTGGACTGAGTCAGGGAAGAGGGAGACACAAAGATAAGGAAGGGCAAGGTGTGAAAAGATACAGTGGGTTATTGAAAAAAATGTGCAGGTCACATGTTAAAGTTGCGAATGAATAAAATATGAAAGAAACGTGCCACTGCAGTTGGTTAGAGCATTTTTTCTATTAACAAATGATCACACCAAAAATTGTCACTTTGAAATTGGCACATCTCAACAATCACCAGTGTCTAGTCAGTACGTCTTGAAGCACAGCGAATGTAATGTTAATATCAGTATTGATATTTTGAAATCCAAAGATGTCCAACACATTTAAATAAGGAGGCAAATAGTAAGATGCTAATTCTGCAGCATTATGGATGTTGTTACAATTTGAACTACAATTTTCACATCTTCATGGTTACATACAATGGGCAGCCAAGATTTTGAATGCATCATCTGAATGTCAACAGTTATTTTTTGTGGGGTTGATGGTGGGGGGGATTGAAGTGGGCTTAAATGGGCAGGTCTTCAAATGAGCCAAAGACTTGATGGACTGAAGGCTTTAATGCCGCATCATTCTATGAAAGTCAGTGTGTGTGACTGCTTTTTAAAATTCTAATATAATGATTATTTTAAAATGGGAATAAACAAAATGATTTCAATCCAACAGATTTAGTTATGCTCATTACATTACAGTATTGAATTTCATCTCTCTATAAATATACCTTTGTTTTTAATTGCACTCCCCACACAGGTGTTTGCTCAAGCATATTCCTCATTTAATATGTCAATCACTCACAGTTTCATACTCATTCTTTCCTGATCATTTAAATTGGCCTTTTGTTCTAAAAGGTGAAGTTAATGAAAAATTAAGGATAGGCTGAACTTCCTTAAGTTATTGACACCAAGGAACCTCAGAGTTGATGACATCACAAATAGTCCAAAGGCATTCAGTTCATGACAGCTTTGCAACTGGAGTTAATATACATCACATTTTGAAAGGATCTTAAAGTTGGTCATTAATAGAATTCCAAATATACATATATCAAACCAACCAGTATCTCAGATCAGTATGCATTTCTGATTTTACCATGATGCCTGCTAATGTAACCGACTACAAAAAATAACCAGTCAGTTTTTTCTGCACGTTTACTGTCAGCTGCATCAGGACAGCTGACAAGGACAGCTGCTGAAGGAATCAGACAATTAAAGTTTTTGCAATATAAGAAAATAACTGCAGATGCTGGTACAAATCGATTTATTCTCAAAATGCTGGAGTAACTCAGCAGGTCAGGCAGCATCTCGGGAGAGAAGGAATGGGTGACGTTTCGGGTCGAGACCCTTCTTCAGACTGATGTCAGGGCAGCGGGACAAAGGAAGGATATAGGTGGAGACAGGAAGAAAGAGGGAGATCTGGGAAGGAGGAGGGGAAGTGAGGGACAGAGGAGCTATCTGAAGTTGGAGAAGTCGACGTTCATACCACCGGGCTGCAAACTGCCCAGGCGAAATATGAGGTGCTGCTCCTCCAATTTCCAGCGGGCCTCACTATGGCACTGGAGGAGGCCCATGACAGAAAGGTCAGACTGGGAATGGGAGGGGGAGTTAAAGTGCTCGGCCACCGGGAGATCAGTTTTGTTAATGCGGACCGAGCGCAGGTGTTCAGCGAAGCGATCGCCGAGCCTGCGCTTGGTTTCGCCGATATAAATAAGTTGACATCTAGAGCAGCGGATGCAATAGATGAGGTTGGAGGAGGTGCAGGTGAACCTTTGTCTCACCTGGAAAGACTGTTTGGGTCCTTGGATGGAGTTGAGGGGGGAGGTAAAGGGACAGGTGTTGCATCTCGTGCGGTTGCAGGGGAAAGTGCCAGGGGTTGGGGTGGTTTGGGTAGGAAGGAACGAGTGGACCAGGGAGTTACGGAGGGAACGGTCTCTGTGGAACGCAGAGAGGGGAGGGGATGGGAAGATATGGCCAGTGGTGGGGTCCCGTTGTAGGTGACGGAAATGTTGGTGGATGATGTTGGATCCGCTGGCTGGTGGGGTGGAAGGTGAGAACGAGAGGGATTCTGTCCTTGTTGCGAGTGGGGGGAGGGGGAGCAAGAGCGGAGCTGCGGGATGTAGAAGAGACCCTAGTGAGAGCCTCATCTATAATGGAGGAGGGGAAGCCCCTTATGTTGGATCTGCTGGCTGGTGGGGTGGAAGGTGAGAACGAGGGGGATTTTGCAAGTTTTTGCAAGTTCCCTGCTTTCTCTACACTACCTGCCCTTCCACCTGTCTACGTATCATCTGCAAACTTGATCACAAAGCCTTCAATTCCTTCATCCAAATCAATTATGTACACTGTGAAGAATAACGACCTCAGCACCAACCCCTGCAGAACACCTCTTGTCACTAACAGCCAACCAATAAAAGCCCCCTTTATTGCCGCTCTATGCCTCTGCCATCCAGCCAACCTGCTATCCATGCTAGTAACTTCCCTCTGATACCATGGGCTCTCATCTTCTTCAGCAGCCTCACATACAGCACCTTATCAAAGGCCTTCTGAAAATCCAGGTAAACCACATCCACTGACTCTCCTTTGTCTATCCTGCTATTTCCTCAAAGAATTCCAACAGATTCATCAGACAAGATCTCTCCTTCACAAAACCATGTTGACTTCGGCCTATTTTATCATGTACTTCTAAGTACTCCGTAACCTCATCTTTTATAATGCACTCTAATACCTTATCTATAATACCTTATAGAGTGGGGGCGTGGCTGTGTTCTGCAGCTGCGGCTCACCGGCAGTCTCTCCGTTTTTTTGTTGGTTTTTTTTGTCATTGTCGTTGTTAAATGTACGTTTTGTTTTATTTTTAATTCTGTGTATGTAGGGGGGTGGTGGGGGGGTTGGGGGAAACCTTTTTTTCAAATCTCCTCCTCAACGGAGATGCGACCTTTACCGTGTCGTATTTCCGTTCGCGCTACGGCCTAACATCGTGGAGTCGGCGGCCTCCAGCTGGGATCGACCTCAAAGACTCCGGTCGCAGGGCCTGGACTTACCATCTCGGAGGCTTCGGCCGTGGGCCCTGCAGACCGCAACGTCGGGAGTTCGCAGGTCCCTGGCTGGCGACCGGCTTTTGGGAGCTCCAGCCGTAGCAGCTTCGACCGCCCCGAAGCGCGAGGTACGATCAACCCGCCCGCAGGCCCTTCATCGCCCTGCGTGGCTCGGCCGCAGCACTTTCCATCGCCCGGTGGGGGCTCAGGACTTTCATCGCCCTGCGTGGCCCGGCCGCAGCACTTTCCATCGCCCGGTGGGGGCTCAGGACTTTCATCGGCCTGCTCGGCTCGGCCCTGGGACTTTCCATCGCCTGGTGGGGGCTTCAAAAAGTTGGGAGCCTCGATCACCTCGTGGCACCACGGGAGAAGAATGAGGAGGAGATAAGACTTTGCCTTCCATCAGTGAGGGTATGCCTAGAGCAATCACTGTGATGGCTGTTTTGTGTAAAAAATTATATCTGTGTGTCTTGTGCTTTTTAATGTCTACTGACGTGAGAGGACGCTGGCGTTGAGTATTCGCCGCTTTTCCGTCAGGATAGTTTGTCTGTTTGTTTCTATATTAATTGTTTTTGTAAAGCGCTTTGAGCATGTGATAAGGCGCTATATAAAATAAATGGATTATTATTATTATTATTATCAACCACTGAAGTCAGGCTAACCAGCCTATAGTTTCTACTAGTCTTCTGCCCCACTCTCTTCTTGAGCAACCGAGTAATATTTGCAATTTTCCAATCATCTGGAACAACCCGTCTCTAGTGATCCTTGAACGATCACAACTAATGCCTCCACAATCTCTAAAGCCTCCTCTTTCAGAGCCCTGGGGTGTAGTCCATCTGATCCAGTTGAGTTATCTACTTTCAGACCTTTCAGCTTCCCAAGTACCTTCTCTTTAATGATAGTCATTCCACTAACTTCCACCCAATTTCCTAATTTCCAGCAGTCCAATGTCCACTCTTGCCTCTTTCTTACTCTTTATAATATTTGAAGAATTTTTTGTTATCCTCTTTTATATTATTGGCTAGCTTACCTTCATATTTCATCTTTTCTCTGCATATTGCCTTTTTTGTTACCTTCTGTCGTTTTTTAAAAGCTTCCTAATCCTCCAGCTTCCCACTAATCTTCACAATGTTATATACCTTCACTTTTTAGTTTTATGCCTTCTTTGACATCCCTTGTCAGCCATGGTCGCCTTATTCTGCCTTTAGAATCTTTCTTCCTCTTTGGAATGAAAAGATCCTGCATCTTCCAAATAGTTCCCAGAAATTCCTGCCATTGCTGTTCTGGTCATTCCTGCTTGGGTCCCTTTCCAATCATCTTTAGCCAGCTGCTCCCTTATACCCCTGTAGTCACCTTTGCTCAACAGAAATACGGCCATATCCGATTTTATTTTCTCCCTTTCAAATTGCAGGTTGAATTTTATATTAGTCACTATCTCCCAGTGGTTCCTTTACCGTAAGCTCCCTCCCTCCCTAGTCCATTACACAATTCCAAATACAGAATTGCCTTTCCCCCAGTAGGCTCAACTACAAGCTGCTCTAAGAAACTATCTCATAGGCACTCAGCAAATTCCCTCTCTTGGGGTCCAGTACCAATCTGATTTTCCCAGTCCACCTGCATATTGAAATCCTCCATGACCACTGTTTCTTACCTGCAGACAGGCAGCATCTCTGCTTAGAAGGAATGGGTGACATTTCAGTTCGAGACCGTTCTTCAAACTCTTACATGCTGATTGTATCTCCTGATGTAACTTGCACCCTACTTCCCGGCTACTGTTCAGAGGCCTGTAAATAACTCACATCAGGGTCCTTTTACCCTTGCAATTCCTCTGCTCTACTCACAATAATTCTACATCTTCTGATCCTATGTCAGCCCTTGAATTTCAAGGACTGAATTTCATTCCTTACCAGAAGAGCTACCCCATCCCCTCTACCCTCCTGCATGTGTTGTTTCGATAGGATGTGCAACCTCGGATATTCAGCTCCCAGCTCAGATCCTCTCTCAGCCACGTCTCCTTAATGCCCACAACATCACACCTACCAATTTCTAACTGCACTATTCAAATATAACTCCTTTAATTTGGTATTCACCACCCCTCTTCTTACATTTGCCCTAACTTTACCTGACCAGAGTTTTTTAATTCTTTCTTGAACTTCCTGTCCTATTACTTCTGGAGATTTCCGTAACCTCTCCTACACTTTAACTTCATCCATCCCCTTTGCTCAGGATTTCAGCATCTGCCGTGTCTTGTGTCAGAAAAGTAAAAGTGCTGCCGCAAGTTCTGGTGCTCTACCAGAGTACCATGGTTTTTTTGTAAGCAGTGATGGCCAGGACGTAGCAAGATGGTTAAAACAACATAAAGGCAGCAGCCAAGACTCAATTCCTAGTAGAATGTACTGCACTCAAGATTCAAAATCATTTCCCACTATTAAGTGGATCCACAAAACTGTTTTGTCTAGGAAATAGAGGAAGATCTTTCTCTGTTTCTATCATGAAATATTTCCTTTCACCAATATTCTTTGCAGAGATCAACTCAAAATATAGTTTTCAACCAATTGGAATGGATTGCAGTTCACCCTTGCAATTCCTCGAACTGAAATGGATCACTCAAATTTGGAATTCCATTGCAACTCAATATCAACCATGTGCTTCTGCTGCCCAAAAGAGATTAGCAATCGTGAATGTTTTGACAAAAACATGCTTTGGACCAAACCATCAGCAGTTTCATGGTACGAATGCACCCGACTTAGAAGTTTATGTACCCCTGCATAATACAAAAACAATTCTGAAACAATGAGCATCCAGAAAGCAGCCAACCTGCCTGTGCATCATCAGATTATCTGTTAGTAACCCAGTTTTCATGAAATAAAAAGATATCTCTGACCATTGCCACTTTTGATTACATTTTGTACTAAGTGTTCCACTTCAAAACAAATAATCAACCCCTGCATGATTTGACAACCAAAGTAGGTAGAAACCTAGTCAGTTTGTTCATTCATGTGAATAATCGCAAAAAGCTTGACCACACATGGATAATTGGATCATACTTCACTGCTCTTCATCCATTGATTTGATAAAAACCTTAAATAAACTCAATGAATAAATGTTCTCAACGTCTGATACAGTCACATGAAATCAGCCAATCAAACAAACAAGCGAGGGGGCGGGGGGGGTGTGGTTGATGGGCAGATGATTCTTATGAAATTGGGAAGAACAAATCACTGAAATGTTGGTGGGCAAACCTTTTAGAATCAACGATTGCTGTTCTATTAACTTTAAGATAGTTATGGATAAAGATAGGATGGGCCCAATTGTGAATTGGGGGCAAGGCCAACTTTGATGGTATTCAACAGGAAGTTGCTCAAGTTAATTGGAGTAGGTTGTTTGCAGACCAAGGAATGTCCAGAAAGTGGAATGTTTTTAAGTGTGGCAACAAGGCCTCAGGGTATGCTTGTTCCTGTCAGAGTGAAAGGCAAAGCGTTTTCTTTCACACAAAGGGAGGCGGAACGAGCTGCCGGAAGAGGTGTAGGAAAATAACTGCAGATGCTGGTACAAATCGAAGGTATCACAAAATGCTGGAGTAACTCAGTGGGTCGGGCAGCATCTCTGGAGAGAAGGCTGCCTGACCCGCTGAGTTACTCCAGCATTTTGTGATACCAGAAGAGGTAGTTGACGCAGGTACTATTACAGCAATTAAAAGGCACTTGGGCAGGAACATGAATAGGAAAGGTTTAGAAAGGTATGGTCCAAACATAGGCAGGAGGGACTAGTGTAAATGGTCGCCGTGGGCAAGTTGCGCTGAAGGGCCCATTTCCAGGCTGTATGACTCTATTGTTGGATAAAAGCCACAGATTAAAAAAAACAGGTGCAAAACAAAAGGATTGAAGAGTTGCAAATTATGAAGCCAGATGAAAGAATGTAGATGTAGATGGATGGGTGAAATAGGAAAGAGTCCAGCTGGGGCACAATGGAGGGGGAGGGGGACAGTTAGAGGTTACCTCTATTGGAGAATTCAAATTTAATACCATTGTGTTTTACGCCACCTAAGTAGAACATGAGGAGCTGTTCCTCCAGTATGATTGTAGCCTCACTGGCAATGGGAGGCGACCCAGGTCAGAAAGGTCTATATGGGCATGGGAGGGGAGTTAAAAGGGTCAGCACCAGGGATATCCAGGGTTTGGCAAAACCGTCACGGAGTCTAAGCTTAGTCTCGCCGATGTACAGGTCACATCAAGTACAGGAGGTCACATCAAGAACATGATGCAGCAGATGAGACCAGTACCTCATATTCTGCTTTCATAACTTACAACCCAACAGTATGAACACTGAATTCTCCAATTTTCGGCAACCTCTAACACCCCCCCTCCCCCCACTTTTCTCCATGACAGCCCCTTTCTTACACCACCCTCCCTGCCATTTCCCTTCAATCTACTATTCCTTCCACTGACTTCACAATGCACAACTCTTGAACCCTTTTGTCTCACACCTTTTTTTAAAAAAAATTCTGGGAATTCATCCAACCATCTACCTAGCAAAAACCATACTCACCTGTGTTCATCTATTACTTTGTCCTGCCCCATCTCTTCCAGCTTTCTTTCCCCTTCACTACACTCAGTCTGAGGATGGATCCTGGCCTGAAACGTCACCTATCCATGTCCTCCAGGGATGCTGCCTGGCCTGCTGAGTTACTCCAGCACTTTGTTTTTTGTACACTAGTATCTGCAATTTCTTGCACCTAAATGGTATCAGTTCATTTTCAATATATCAAAAGATATAAATCCAGTGAACTCATAGCATAAAAGCAATGGCAGTGGTGAAGCAGTACTGTGGCTGCATTACAGTGCCAGAGACCCGGGTTCGATTCTGACTATGGGTGCTGACTGTACAGAGTTTTTACATTCTCCCCGTGACCGGGTGGGTTTTCTCCGGGTGCTCCGGTATCCTCCCAAACTCCAAAAACACAGATTTGTAGGTTAATAGCTTTGGTAAAATTGTAAATTATCCACGGTGTATAGGCTAGTGTGCGGGGATCGCTGGTCGGTAGGAATCAATGGGCCAAAGGGCCCCTTTCCCCACTGTATCTCACAAACGTACACTGAAAAGGCTCAGGCTGGAGGTCTGTGATCGGGGATATGTGTGGAACAGTGTCGTTTGTGATATATATATAAATAACAGGGAGTAAAGGTAGATGGGTTGGTTAGGAAGTTTGCAAATGACACCAAGATTACTGGAGTAATGGACTGTGATGAAGGCTATTAAAGTAAACAGTGAGATGCAGACTAGCTGCAGAAATGGATGGAAAAATGGCAGATGGAGTTTGATTTGTTGCACTTTGGGATGTCACTGATGTAGCGTGATCATGGGTAAGAGTACAAAACTGCCTGAAAAGTGGCAACACGAGTAGATAGTGTGGTAAAGAAGGCATATAGTTTGCTTGGTTTCAAAAATAGGTCTCGGCATTGAGTGTACAAGGGTGGAAGTCATGATGCAGACTTATAGATTAAGCCACATTTGGAGTATTGTGTGCAGTTCTGGTCACCCCATTACAGGACGGATATGGAAAGGGTGCTGGGAAGGTTTACGAGGGTGTTGCCTGGATTAGGGTATCAGAGGTTGGACAGACTTCGATTATTTTGCAGGGAGGTTGCAGGGAGATCTGCACAAGGCATAGATAAGGACCTACGAGCCTCGCTCCACAAATTCCATCAGCATGTGCAGTGCCCTACCAGGGGCTCAAACACACTGGACAAGGTGTACACCAATGTAAAGGACGCCTACAGAGCTCTCCCCTGCCCACCCCTGGGACAATCCGATCACCTCTCACTGTTTCTACTGCCCGCATACAAACCCCTCATCCGCAAGACCAAACCCACAATAAAGACGGTCAAAATATGGCCCGAGAATGCCACCCTACAACTCCAGGACTGCTTTGATCGCACCGACTGGGACCTGTTTGCACAACAGGCCACCTACGGTTCAGAGATAGAGGTAGACTTGGAGGAATACGCATCCACTGTGCTCTCCTACATCAACTGCTGTGTGGAAAATGTCACGGAGGACAAGGTGATAAAGATGTTCCCAAACCGGAAACCCTGGATGAACAAGGAGGTACAGAACCTGCTGAGGGCACGCAACAATGCCTTTAAATCTGGTGACACTTCAGCATACAGTGTTGCCAGATCACACCTAAGCAAAGGTATTAAAAGGGCCAAAGACACCCATAGGCAACGGGTGGAAGACCACTTCAACACCACGGACACCAGAAGCATGTGGCAGGGTGTCAGGGACATCACTGGCTACAAGAGCAGCCCTGCCTGCCCCCACAGCGATATGGCATTGACCAACGAGCTTAACACCTTCTTTGCCCGCTTTGAAACTGGCAAAACCACCTTGAGTGAAAGAACCCCAGCCGAGGCGGTGGGACAGGTCTTGCAACTGAGCACACAGGAGGAACAACGCGCTCTGCAAAGGGTCAACCCACGCAAGGCTGCAGGACCGGATGGTGTTCAAGGAAGGGTACTGAAGGACTGTGCTGAACAGCTGGCTGAGGTATTCACCAAGATCTTTAACCTGTCATTATCTCTGGCTACGGTCCCCAAGTGCCTGAAGTCGGCTATCATAGTTCCGGTGCCGAAAAAAGCAAAGATCTCCAACCTGAACGACTACCGCCCGGTTGCCCTAACGCCGATTGTCATGAAGTGCTTTGAGAGGCTAGTCCTCTCACACATCAAATCCAGCATCCCTGACTCACTGGACCCACATCAATTTGCATACAGGGCAAATAGATCTACAGAGGACGCCATCTCTCTGGCTCTTCACACTGTCCTGACTCACCTAGAGAGACAGGGCACGTACGTGAGGATGCTATTCATAGACTATAGCTCCGCCTTCAACACGGTCATCCCCACCAAGCTCATCACCAAACTCCACCAGCTAGGCCTTAGCTCGTCATTATGTGACTGGATCCTGGACTTCCTGCTGGAACGACCGCAGGCAGTGAGAATGGGCCCGCACCTGTCCTCCACTATCACCCTGAGTACCGGCACACCACAGGGCTGTGTTCTGAGCCCCATGCTCTACTCCCTCTTCACACACGACTGTGTTCCTGCATTCGACACCAACACCATTGTCAAGTTTGCAGATGACACAACGGTGATCGGGCTGATCACCAACGGGGATGAAACAAACTATAGAGCGGAGGTGCAGAACCTGGCGGACTGGTGCTCGGATAACAACCTGTCCCTAAATACCACCAAGACCAAGGAGCTGATCATCAACTTCCGTAGGTCACATAACGGGGAATATGCCCCGATCTCTATCAATGGGGTCAGTGTGGAGAGAGTGTCCAGCTTCAAGTTTCTGGGCACTCACATTTCGGAGGACCTAACATGGTCCAATAACACTGCTGCGCTGGTCAAGAAGGCACAACAAAGACTGTTCTACTTAAGAACACTGAAAAAGTCTGGTCTACCCCAACAGCTGCTGAAGACCTTCTACCGCTGCACCATAGAGAGCATCCTAACGCATGGAATCCCTGTGTGGTACCTCAGCTGCACGGAGGCAGAAAGGAAAGCTCTACAGCGGGTAGTCCATAGAGCTCAGAGGGCCATCGGAACACAGCTACCAGACTTGGAGGGCATCTACAACACACGATGCCTCAGAAAAGCCACCAGCATCCACAAAGACTCTTCACACCCCTGCAACAGTCTGTTCGAACTCCTTCCATCGGGCAGACGATACAAGGCCTTCTATGCCTGCACCTCCAGACTCAGGAACAGCTTCATCCCCAGGGCCATAGCTGCTATGAACCGGTCCTGCTGAGCCGGATGGCCACAACGCATAGATCAACTTGCACTTTACCCTGTCCAAAACTGTTACAACTGTTCGTTTCGTTGGGTTGCTGCTGTCTAAATTACCTAAATTAGTGCATCGTATGGGAGGCGCATTCCCAATCTCGTTGTACCCCTGGGTACAATGACAATAAAGATATATTGTATTGTATTGTATTGTATAAGCTATACAGTTAGAATCTGTTTTCCAGGATGAAAAAAAAAATTCAAAGATTAGAGGGCAGAGCTTAAAGGTGGGTGGGGCAAAGTTTAAAGGAGATGTGTGGAGCACGTTTTTTTTTTACACAGAGAAGGTGACGAGTGTGTGAAATGCACTGCCGGGGATAGTGGTTGAAGCAGATACATTAGGGAATGGAAAGATATGGTTTATGTGCGAGCAGATAAATGCTGGTCCTGGCATCATATTCGGCAGACATTGTGGGCTGAAGGGCCGCTCTTGTGCTGCACTGTTCTATGTACAACAATGTCTGACTCAAGGCAAAATATTAAGTATTTCCTTTTGACATTACCAACAATGAACTAGTTACAATATTCAACATTCTATTATGAATCAGAACTCATTGCTCATTGGTTCTTCACATTTAGAATACCAAAAAATCTAACTGCTGCCATTTACTCAAAGCAATGCACCTCCAGAATACGTGTTAAAAAACAAATAAAAGTGGATCATTCAGGCCAAAAAAACCCCAAATTCTTTATCACCTATGTTCCATCACTTGGTCTCTCACTACTTCTTTCCAGAACTGAGTCAGATCAGGAGGGGCTGCAGCTCCTGCTGCTTGGTTCACCTCCGCTGCCATCACCAAAAACCTGTCCTGTGGAGAGGCCTCAACACCTAGAAAAACAAAAACAGTTTATGGTTGGGCAGCCTGAAATCACAGAAGTACATTGTGTCACTGACACAGTATAAAATATTATGCAATCTAAAATGTTATAGAAGTTAATCATACTTATCATTTTTATCTTATGTACAATATTCTAATACCATGATAACTCTGGATTACACTGAAAAATTGAATTTGAAAAGCAAGTCAAATTTATGACTGCAATCAAACTGTACAACGCCTTCCACTTCTACCCCAGTTGTGGGGTAGACTGACTCACCCCCCCACCCACCCCCCCTGGTCACTTCAATGTCATTATTATTATAATGCACATGACACTTTCAATGCCTTGTAACTGTATTTTTTTTACTGTTGGCAGACCAATTTCCCTCCGGGATAAATAAAGTTGTATTGCATCGTAGCTCAGAGTGAAATCAGCTTTGCAGACTAGAGACATAGAGAATCAGAATTGCAACTCCAATTTGCAGTTTAACGTGGAAATCCTGAACTTACTATTAATGATTTAGTATTCTTCTACAGACTTTGTTGCAACCTTCTTCAGCATAATCAAGTCAATGAGTAATTTGACAAAAGTTTCAAGGTAGTTACAAACATCTCACCATAAAGCATCCTGAAGTGTTATACATTGGGTTATCAAGCCATAATCTATATACTAAAACTCTGGTTTGTTATCTTGTTTGTGACTGAACTTCAGTCAAAACGGTGCACGATAGCGAGACAATTTTAGGCCCACCTCACTTACCATTGTCACCATTGTCACATTGTCTGGTCTACCCCAACAGCTGCTGACGACCTTCTACCGCTGCACCATAGAGAGCATCCTAACGCATGGCATCCCTGTGTGGTACCTCAGCTGCACGGAGGCAGAAAGGAAAGCTCTACAGCGGGTAGTCCATAGAGCTCAGAGGGCCATCGGAACACAGCTACCAGACTTAGAGGGCATCTACAACACACAATGCCTCAGAAAAGCCACCAGCATCCACAAAGACTCTTCACACCCCTGCAACAGTCTGTTCGAACTCCTTCCATCGGGCAGACGATACAAGGCCTTCTACGCCCGCACCTCCAGACTCAGGAACAGCTTCATCCCCAGGGCCATAGCTGCTATGAACCGGTCCTGCTGAGCCGGATGGCCACAAAGCATAGATCAACTTGCACTTTACCCTGTCCAAAACTGTTACAACTGTTTCATTTCGTTGGGTTGCTGCTGTCTAAATTACTTAAATTATTGCATCGTATGGGAGGCGCATTCCCAATCTCGTTGTACCCCTGGGTACAATGACAATAAAGATATATTGTATTGTATTGTATTGTATTTAGTGATAATGCAAGTAGTTTTATTGAAATCGGTGTTATATTTTTAAAGTTATTCACATTTTTAAGTTTAAAAGGAGGGGAGGGGGGAGTGAGGGAGAAGGGAGGGGGGTTGAGGAGGGAGGAGAGGACAGGGTGCTGCACCAATGCAGGAGGGCTTTGGGCCCAGTGGGTCCACTTTGTCTAGTTACTAATAAACCCCCCTAAAAGATCCTTCCTAAAATTGTTCCTTAAGGGAGGAACAGAAATGGTGCTATTGTTTTGTGTATTAAAAATGCAAACAGTCATAATCATGGTCAAAATCCATTTGTCATGGCTTGTTATTAATTGTGCCGGGCATCTCAAAATTTGTTGAATTTTTTCACATTTAAAAATGATCTAAATATAATGCACACATTCTAAGTATTGCTTCATGCTCTAAAATACTCAAAATCCCTTTTCATGCCTGGTTTGCTAGCTAAGAATTCGTTAGTATGATAGGCTCATCAATTAGCATGATGCCATCAATATTGTTGGATTCCATGGACCAACATATTCTGATATTTAACCAAGCCATTTTAAGGATATGTGGTGATAAATATTATGCTCTGTGGGCACTTGCAACTGCATCACAAAAGATCTTTTAGACAGACTTGTGAATATTCTGGGAATGGATGGATATAGATTACATGCAGGCAGTGCAGATTAGTTTAACCTGGCATCATGTTTTACACAGACATGGTAGGCTGAAGGCCTTGTTCCTGTAAACTACAACGTAAACACATTCGGGAGATGTCTGATCTTAATATCTTCCGATCAAACATTAGTAGTTAGGTGCGTGTTTTGTTTGACACAAGCAAAATATGATCAAGTAGCAAAAAAATGTAACTGAATCTTAAGGTTATTCTTAACCAAATCCCAGTTTTTGTTTTAAAAAGGCTTTCACATGGCAAAGATAGACACAAAGTACTGGAGTAACTCAGTGGGTCAGTCCTCAGCATCTCTGGAGAAAAAAGATGGGTAACTTTTTGGTTCAGGACCCCTCTTCAGACTGAGATAAAAAGGTCCCCATATCTCTTGAATCCGCTATCTTTAAGAGCTCTATCCAACTCTCTCTTGAAAGGACACAGAGAAGTGGCCTCCACTGCCTTCTGAGGCAGAGAATTCCACAAATTCACAAATCTCTGGGTGAAAAAGTTTTTCCTCATCTCTGTTCTAAATGGCCTACCCCTTATTCTTACACTGTGGCCCCTGGTTCTGGACGCCCCCAACATCGGGAACATGTTTCCTGCCTCCAGCGTGTCCAATCCCTTAATAATCTTATATGTTTCAATTAGATCCCCTCTCATCATTCTAAATTCCAGTGTGTACAAGCTCAGTCACTCTATTCTTTCAACATATGACAGTCCCACCATCCCGGGAATTAACCTCATGAACTTACGCTGCACTCCCTCAATAGCAAGAATATCCTTCCTCAAATTTGGAGACCAAAACTGCACACAATACTCCAGGTGTGGTCTCACTAGGGCCCTGTACAACTGCAGAAGGACCTCTTTGCTCCTATGCTCAACACCTCTTGTTATGAAGGCCAACATGCCATTAGCTTTCTTCATTGCCTGCTGTATCTGCATGCTTACTTTCAGTGACTGAAGAACAAGGACACCCAGATCTCGTTGTACTTCCCCTTTTCTTAACTTGACACCATTCAGATAATAATCTGCTTTTCTGTTCTTGCCACCTAAGTGGGTAACCTCATTAAACTGCATCTGCCATGCACTCACATTTGTCCAAATCACCCTGCAACCTCATAGCATCTTCCTCATAGTTCACACTACCACCCAGCTTTTTGCTGCAAATTTGCTAATGGTACTTTTAATCCCTTCATCTAAATCATTAATGTATATTGTAAATAACTACGGTCCCAGCACCGAGCCTTGCGGTACCCCACTAGTCACTGCCTGCCATTCTGAAAGGGACCCATTAATCCCTAATCTTTGTTTCCTGTCCGCCAACCAATTTTCTAACCATGTCAGCACCCTATCCCCAATACCATGTGCTCTAACTTTGCCCACTAATCTCCTGTGTGGGACCTTAAAGGCTTTCTGCAAGTCCAGGTACACTACATCACTGGCTCTCCCATGTCCATTTTCCTAGTTACATCCTCAAAAAATTCCAGGAATTCAATGCAGAGTGTGCTCTGTTGCCCGAGGGCATGGCTGGAGCTCCAATACGGGTTGTCAGTTGGCTTAAAGAATTGATCATATAAGTGCGAGCTTAGCAACTCATCTATTACCCAAGTTGAGGAGAACCTGTTCAGCAATTCAGCAAAACACCCTTTCCCCTCAAGATAAACTTTCACTACGCATTATCACCCTGAGTACCGGCACACCACAGGGCTGTGTTCTGAGCCCCATGCTCTACTCCCTATTCACACACGACTGTGTTCCTGCATTCGACACCAACACCATTGTCAAGTTTGCAGACGACACAACGGTGATCGGGCTGATCACCAACGGTGATGAAACAAAATACAGAGCGGAGGTGCAGAACCTGGCGGACTGGTGCTCTGATAACAACCTGTCCCTAAATACCACCAAGACCAAGGAGCTGATCATCAACTTCCGAAGGTCACACAACGGGGAATACGCCTCGATCTTTATCAACGGGGACAGTGTGGAGAGAGTGTCCTGCTTCAAGTTTCTGGGCACTCACATTTCGGAGGACCTAACATGGTCCAATAACACTGCTGCGCTGGTCAAGAAGGCACAGCAATGACTGTTCTACCTAAGAACACTGAAAAAGTCTGGTCTACCCCAACAGCTGCTGACGACCTTCTACCGCTGCACCATAGAGAGCATCCTAACACATGGCATCCCTGTGTGGTACCTCAGCTGCACGGAGGCAGAGAGGAAAGCTCTTCAACGGGTAGTCCATAGAGCTCAGAGGACCATCGGAACACAGCTACCAGCCTTGGAGGGCATCTACAAAACACGGTGCCTCAGAAAAGCCACCAGCATCCGTAAAGACTCTTCACACCACTGCAACAGTCTGTTCGAACTTCTACCATTGGGCAGACGATGCAAGGCCTTCTACGCCCGCACCTCCAGACTCAGGAACAGCTTCAACCCCAGGGCCATAGCTGCTATGAACCGGTCCTGCTGAGCTGGATGGTCACATCGCAGTGAACCGGCACAGATCTACTTGCACTTTATTCTGTTTTATAACTGTTCTAATTTGTTTCATTGGGTTGTTTAAATTAACACTGACTAGCTAATTAATTTATTGCATCGTATGGGAGGTGCATTCCTAATCTCGTTGTACCCCTGTACAATGACAATAAAAATATATTGTATTGTATTGTATTGTTGTCATTTTAAAAGCTAGCTGAACTGAGCATTATATGCATAGCTGCAATTAGTTGGGAATGCTGCGATGAAAGCTTCAGCCAGATGATATACTGATAGCAAAATACATTCATTACTTAAATTCCTTGCATTACTAAACATATTCACTTTTTATTTTTTACATCTAGCAATATGCTTGATAGAGAATAGCAAAGTTCATGATTCAACAATCTATATACTAAAACTCTCGTTTGTTTGTTTATTTGTGATCGAACTACAGCCAAAACGGTAGACGATAGTGCGACAATTTTAGGCCCATCTAATGGTAAAGCAAGTAGTTTTATTGAAATCAGTGTTATATTTTTAAAGTTATTCAAATTTTAAAGTTTAAATCTATCTCCTAGGGAGGGAGGGAGGGGGAGGGAGGTGGGGGGGGTGGGAGGGAGGGGGCATAAGGGGGGTTGAGGGGGAAGGGGAAATGGGGAGAGGAGTAGGAGTAGGAGAAGGAGGAGAAGGTGCTACACCAATGCAGGAGAGGTTTGGGCCCAACGGGTCCACTTGGCCTAGTATCATTTAAACCGCAAGACCTGAAATTTTATACCTCCATGAAGTGATACCAGAATATCCATTGAGGCACCAGGTTCAAAGCTGCCATTACTGGGTTTCACTCTGTATTTATCAGGGGCTGTTGTTCTAACCTGGATTAGAAAAAAACAAGGATGAGGATATAAACATTACCCCAATTTTGTTCCACTTTGGGAATCACAAAATATGTCATCATCCTATCTAAAAATAATTAATGAAAGAAATTTAAAATAAAACAGATTCAACATTTGATTTGGAGGTTAGAAAATAATTAAAAATAGAACTATGAATTTGCTGCAATTTAAAAAAAAATCAATGCAGTTATTTGAATTAAATTTTAACTTACAGAATATTGAGCTCGGAGTAATTTGAATACATCTTAGATCAAACAATTGTAAATGAAACAGATTCATTTCCATTCCAAAGATTTAAGAATACTTAGAACAACATTCACTTCCACTGTCTCCCTCCCATACTGATCTCATTACCTCTGGTGATCTCCCTTCTCACAGCCTTCAACGTTACAATTCTCTGGACTAGACAATAGACAATAGACAATAGACAATAGGTGCAGGAGTAGGCCATTCAGCCCTTCGAGCCAGCACCGCCATTCAATGCGATCATGGCTGATCACTCAATCAGTACCCCGTTCCTGCCTTCTCCCCATACCCCCTCACTCCGCTATCCTCAAGAGCTCTATCCAGCTCTCTCTTGAAAGCATCCAACGAACTGGCCTCCACTGCCTTCTGAGGCAGAGAATTCCACACCTTCACCACCCTCTGACTGAAAAAGTTCTTCCTCATCTCCGTTCTAAATGGCCTACCCCTTATTCTCAAACTGTGGCCCCTTGTTCTGGACTCCCCTAACATTGGGAACATGTTATCTGACTACTATTGCCCATTCCTATCTCCTTCTGAAAATCCAAACATGAATGCTCTGGCAGGCTTATTGTTTCTGCCAGCACCTGTCCCACAAAACACATCTCTAAATACCTTGATTCCTTCCTATCCCCCCCCCCCCCCCCCCCCCCCCGGTCAGTCCCTTCTGAACGACATCAGAGACACCTATCAAACTTCAATAACTTTCAATTCCTAAGCCCATACTGCCTTTTTGTTTTACCATGAACGTCCAGTCTTTTTAAACCTCCCCCTGGATCTTGCTTTAACAGAGATCCAATCAGTTCCCCTCTAATATGCTCACTTTCTTCAAGTTCTTCAAGTTAAAGGAGTAGCATGGACACTTGCATGGGTCCCAGCTTAGCCTGCCTTTTTGCTGGTTCCATGGAGCAGTCCTTACCCCCAGGATACACTGGCACCATCCCCCAACTCTTTCTTTGCTGCCCTGACGACTGCAGTGGGGCTGCCTCCTGCACAATTTGCTGATTTTATTAACTTTACCACTAACTTCCTCTCTGCCCTCAAATTCACTGATAACTCCCTCCCTTTCTCGATTTCTATCACCATCAGAGGGCAGACTATCGACTGACATCTATTTAAAACCCACCGACCCTCACAATTATAAGAACTACGCCTCGTCCAACTTCTCCTCTTGCAAAGATGCCACTTCTACTCTCAATTTTTCCGTGCCCATAGCATCTGCGCGCAAGACGAGGCTTTCCATTATAGGACATCCAAGAAAATAACTTTTGTTGGCAAAATGGGGTTCCTCCTCTGTGGTTGTAGATGGATCTGTCACCAGTGTCCCATAGTTCTGCTCTTGCTCCCACTCCCCCCAGACAGAACAAGGATAGTTTCCCTGCTGCTTACTTTACACATCAGCACCCAAATCCCAAGATGTCATAATTCTCCAACATTTCCGCCACCTTCAAAAGAATCCTACCACTGGTCATATCTTCCCATCCCCATCCCTGTTCAGCTTTCTGTAGAGACCACTCATTCTGCAACTCATTGATTCACTCATCCCTTCCCACCGAAACCTTCCCCCCCCCCTCCCCAGGTACTTTCCCCTGCAATTGCAGATGTAACACATACTCCTATATATTCTTCCTTGCATCCAGCCAGAGACCCCTGCATCAATTCCAGACGAGATTCACGTGCACCTCCTCTAACCTCATCTACTTCATTTGGTGTTCCTGATGCAGCCTCCTTTACATCGGTTAGACCAAGTGTATACGAAGTAACTGTTTCACTGAACCTGCGTTCAGCCCGCCAAGGCCTGTGGACTTCCCAGGTGCTAAACATTTTGTAGGTTAATAGGGCTTGTAGATTAATTGGGCTTCGTAATTGCCCCTTTTCTGTAGGGTGAGAAATGGGGTAACATACAACTAATGTGAACGGGTAATTCATCAAGCCACATGGACTCAATGGGCTGAAGGACATGTTTTCATGCTGTCTCTTTCAATCAATCAATCTAATCATTTTAATTCCCCTCCCATTGCCATTCCGATCTTTCTGCCCTGCACCGCCTGTAGTGTCAAATTGAGGACAGAGCAAACTGGAGGAACAGCACCTCATATTCTGCTTGGGCAGCTCCCAACCAAGCAGTATGAACACTGAATTCTGTTCAGCGGGCTCAGCGGTAGAGTTGCTGCCTTACAGTGCCAGAGACCAAGGTTGAATCCTGACAATGGGCACGGTCTTCAGGGACTCCCTGTGACCGCATGGGCTTGCTCTGGGTACTCCGCTTACCTCCGACATTCCAAAGACGTGCAGGATGTAGGCTAATTGGTTTCTGTAAATTGCCCCAGGCATGTTGGATGCAAAACTGGGATAACATATAACTAGTGTGCAGGTGATCATTGGTCGGCGTGCTCTATGGGCCGAAGGGCCTATTTCTATGCTGTATCTCTCAACCAAATCCTACCCCATCAGTCTGAAGAAGGGTCTCGACCCGAAACATCACCCATTCCTTCTCTCCAGAGACGCTGCCTAACCCGCTGAGTTACTCCAGCATTTTGTGTCTACCTTCGACTTAAACTAGCATCTGCAGTTTTTCTTCCTACACATCTTGCCCTCCACTGCGAATTCTCAAGGTATGTCTACTTGAAGGACTCTCTTCGACGAGAGTTTAGCAACATCCTCTCACTGCTCCCCCCCGTGATTCTCTGACTACATCCTATCTTTATCCTGCCCCCTTCCCTGACATAAGTCTGAAGAAGGGTCTCAACCCAAAACGTCACCCATTCCTTCTCTCCAGAAATGCTGCCTGACCTGCTGAGTTACTCCAGCATTTTGTGTATACCCCTGTATTCGTCCCTCTCTTCCGTGTTTCCACTAATTTCTCCCACAACCCTCCCCTTATCGCTTCTTCTGACTTCAAATTTCACTCCTTTCCTTATCTTACAGCCTTTTGTCTTCTTTTCATCTCTGGCCTTTGTCCACCCATCTGTCCAACAAAACTCCCATTATCTGTCGTCACCTATCACTTTCCAGACTTCCTGCCACCCGCCTCTTTTCCAGCTTTCTCCACAATACTACAATTAATCTGAAGAGGGATCTTGACCCAAAACATCACCTAGCAATGTTCTCCAGAGATGCTGAGTTAGTCCAGCACCTTGTGTATTTTGTCTTAAAAGTACTTGTATGGCTAAGTCCTGTTGGAGCATATTATGCAACATGGTTGAATATTAATCGTCATCTGTGTTATCTGCACAGGATCATTTCTTCTAGCCACTTGTCAGATTCCTTCCTCACCATCAAATAAAAGTCCATCATAAGTTAATGGCAAAGAGGTACAAGTCAGGAGGGATTGATCCTGGGAGTCCATCATTGACTCCAGATTCTGAAATCTCAAGGCATCAGATTAGATATGGACAAGGAAACATCCTGCTGGTGGCATCTTATTATCCTAAAGAATCAATTGATAGTTGTCCATTAGAAATGAATATAGGGAAGTATATAAACGGAACCCATAATTCTTTTAAACTAATAAAATAACTTTTATTGTACAGTTAAGGAAATTAGTTGCAACTGTAGCAAAAACATCTCTTAAAGACAGTTATTTTTTTTATATCATACTGAATGATACATTATTCCATGCCAAACTAAAAGAACTTACCTTGAAAGCAACAGAGCTCTTTGTCACATTGGTCAGAACTATCAAACATTTTGTTTCTCCACTTTCTTTGGAGCCAAAGTGAATTTCTTCAGCAGGACTATATTTCAAACAAAAAAAGCAAGCTGATGGGACTAAGTATGATATGTTGGACACAAAAAATTGATTACACATGCTGGCATCTGCAACACTGACCTCGATACTATTTACCATGAAATAAAAGCGCTTGAAAAGGAAATGCACCACCATTACCCAGTCCGGTTTGTGCAAAGGGTGACAGTGATGCATTTTCTTTCCTAAAGCATTTATTTCATAGAAAATAGTGTTAAGGTCAATGCTATAGATGTGGATGAAAATTAAATACCATAGAGCTATAGAGCACTGAAACAGGCCCTTTGGCACAACCATCCATACCGTTCAAGGTTCCCCAACTAAGCGAGTCCCATTACCCCGCATTTGGCCCATATCCTTCTAAACCTTTCCGATCTGCCTACCTGTCCAAATGTCTTTTAAATGTTGTTATCGTGCCTGCCGCAAATACCTAATCTGGCAGCCCATTTCATATACCCTCTATCCTCCGAGTGAAAAAGTTGCCCCTCGGGTTCCTGCTAAGTCTTTCTTCTCACACCTTAAACCTGTGCCCTCTTGATTCCCCTACACTGGTTAAAAGACTACATTCAATTTCCTTCATGATTTTATACTCCTTTATAAGTTAACCCCTTGGACTTGATTCCTTGGAGGAAACGGAGGCTGTTTGTCAATCTCACCATATAGGTCCGGCGCCAAAGTCCTAGCAGCATCAGAAATCCTCTCTGCACTCTTTCCAACTTAATGAGATCCTTCCTACAGCAGGGTGACCAGAACAGAACACAATACTCCAAATGTAGCCTCACCAACATTTTGTAACTGTAACATAACACCCCTACATCTATACTCAAGAACCCTGACTGATGAAGGCCTATATACTAAAAGCCTTCTTTACCATCCCATCTCCCCATAACCCCACTTTCAGGGAACTGTGCACATGTACTCCTAGATCCCTCTGCCCTAACATTCACTGTTAAGATCCTGCCCTGGTTTGACCCCAAAATACAACACTTCATATTTATCTGCATTGAACTCAATGAACCATTCTTTAGCCCACATGATCAAGATTCTGTTGTACTTTTTGATAACCATCTTCTATGATACCACTATTTTAGTATCATCTTAAAACTTATTAATTGCTGATATGTGCCACAACCAGCAATGGCTCCAGCACCGATTCCAGCCTCAAGCCTCCAGTCTGAGAAACAACCTTCCACCAACACTGTCTGCTTCCTTCCTTGAAACCAATTCTGTATCCAGGCAGTTCTCCCTGGATGACATGCAATCTAACCTTCCACAGCAGCCTACCATTAGGAACCTTATCAAAGGGTTTGACGAGAGCAAAGAATGTATTCTCAGTTGAGGACGCCTGATAGTCAACATAATAACAAACTTAAAAACCAAGTCCTGAAAGATGAAACCACCACCAAAACGACCAGGATAGAACAAAAGGAAAATTCAGCTTGACCTCAGCCTCACCAATCTATCTGCTGTAGATGCAGTTGCCCATGACAACAAAGGTATATGTGACCATTGCAAAGACCTGACCTCAAACAGAATTTATTCTCCAATCTGACCTACTTGCTGAGCTCCAGATTCCAAACAGTTAGAAGATTCCTGCGGCTAGCATGAATGTTAAGCAGATACTAATAACTAAATAGACACAAGAAACTGCAGATGCGGGTTTACAAGAAAAGACAAAGTGTTGGAGTAGCTCAGGCTTCTCTGGAGAACACGGGATAAATGATGCTTTGGGTTGGAACCCTTCTTCAGACTCGTACAGAGAGAGGGCCTCAACATCTTCCAGGTGGGAGAGGAGGTGTAAAGGGACTGGACGTCTAAGGTAAAGACGAATCAATGGGGAACTAGAAATTGAAAGTTACAGAAGAGTTAAGGACATTTGAGGTGTCTCAGATGTATGTAGAAAGGGACTGGACAAGGGTGGATATGCTGGAATCAAGGTACTTGGAGATTAGTTCTGTGGGGTAGAAGCAGGCAAAAACAATGGGTCTGCCAAAGCAGTCCTGCTAATGGATTCTGGGAAGGAGATAGAAGTGGGCAGAGCAGGTCTGTCGAGCAATAAGTTTGGAGGCTGTGGTAGGTCAAAGGTGCTGAGATCGGAAACTGTTTGGGAGATGATGGCTTGGTGATTAACTGAGCAGTCATGGTCAAGGGGTAGGTATAAGGAGGTAGATGGGCTGGTTAGTAAGATTGCAGAAGACACCAAGATTGCTGAGTTTGTGGACAGCAAAGGTGGCTGTCAAAAAATTCAGAGGGATATAGATCAGCTAGAGAAATGGTGGAGAAATGACTGATGGAGCTTAACCCAAAAATGTGTGAGTTGTTGCTCTGCGAGGTCGAATGTAAGGGAGATATATATATGGTAGATGGCAAGACCCTTTAACAGCATTGATATGCAGAGGACTCTTGAGGTCTATATCCAAAATTCCTTGAAAGTGGGAACAAACAAAGAGTGGCGAAGAAGGTGTATGGTATGCCTGCCTTCAATGGTTGGGGCATTGGGACTTCAGTTAGGAAGTCATGATGCAGCTCTACGACTTTGGTTAGGCAGCATTTGGAGTACTGCAGGCATTTCTGGTTACTCCATTACAGGAAGGATGCGGAGGCTTTGGAGAGAAAACAGAAGTGGTTTACCAGAATACTACCTGGATTAGGTGGCCGTAGCTACAAGGAGAAGTTGTACAAACTTGGATTGTTTTCTCTGGAATGCCAGAGGTTAAGGGTAGACCTGACATAAGTCCCTTTCTTCCTGCTCATCGATGCCTATAATTATAAACTGCACAATTTTCTCTGCCTTTTTCCTTCACTTCTTTTAATTAAGTTCTAAATTTACTTTAAAAGCAAACAAAATTAGTTAAGGATACAGATGCTCAATTGCCAGTAATCCACTGACATGGATAGAGTTTAGTTTTATAGTTTAGAAATAGGCCGTGGAAACAAGGTCTTCGGCCCATCGAGTCCATGCCAACGATTGATCAGCAGTTTTATGTTATCCCACTTCCGCATCCTACACACTAGGGGCAATTTACAACAGCCAACTAACCTTCATACCTGCACGTCTTTGGGTTGTGGGAGGAATCCAGAATGTACAAAATCCACACACACAGCCCCCCCATGGTCAGGATCGTACCCGGCTCTGTGAGGCAGCACCTCTACACTATGCCACTGTACCACCCAAAGAAAAGGTTTAGAGGGATAAGGGCCAAACACAGGCAGGTGAGACTGTGTGTAGATGGGCATCTTGGTCGGCACAGGCCGGTTAGGCTGAAGGGCCTATTTTCATGCTGCATGACAACCCAATTCCAAATCCAAATACATTAATTCAAGCAATCAAAATGATCTAATCACTATAAATTACTGGCTTCATGGTACAATATGTCGATTAATTTTGTTATCAAAGGATCTATTTGGAAGTAAGAATAGAAAGGCAGATTATTATCTGAATGGTGTCAAGTTAGGAAGAGGGGATGTTCAACGAGATCTGGGTGTCCTAGTGCATCAGTCACTGAAAGGAAGCATGCAGGTACAGCAGGCAGTGAAGAAAGCCAATGGAATGTTGGCCTTCGTAACAAGAGGAGTTGAGTATAGGAGCAAAGAGGTCCTTCTACAGTTGTACCGGGCCCTGGTGAGACCGCACCTGGAGTACTGTGTGCAGTTTTGGTCTCCAAATTTGAGGAAGGATATTCTTTTTTTTTTGAAAGATAAATTTTTATTGGTACATAACCTGTTTACATCTTTACAGTCATACATTTTTAAATTGATAATATTGTCAATTATTATTATATTGTCTCCAATACCTTTTGCCCCTTTTTTTTTATTTTTTAAACTAGATAGAGCTAAAGAAATAGATGAAGTAAAGAAAGAAGAGAGAGAAGAAAAATAAAAACAAAAACAAATTTAAAAAAAAAAAAAAAGATAAGGAAAAAGTTAGTTAAAGAAGAATGGAAAAATTTATTAAAATAACAAAAACTTCATTCGAGATATATTCATACATTTCAAAGTATAGCATTTCATCCATTCTTTAGTCCGAGTGCTAGTCAGGTTCCTGTGCTGAACTATTCTGACCCTTTAAGTAATCAATAAAAGGAGACCATGTTCCAATGAATAATTCCTGTTTGTCCAACAGGGAAAATCTGATTCTTTCCACGTTTAAGGTCTCCGTCATTTCTATAATCCACATTTTGATTGTGGGGGCCGTAGTGCCTTTCCAAAATTTTAGAATTAATTTTTTTCCTGTTATTAAACTATAATCAATAAAGTTTCTTTGTGTTGTTCTAAATGTTTGATTTAATTCTAATATTCCGAGTATAATTAATTTTGGATCTGGGTCCAATTGTGTGCTGGTTACTTTAGATATTATGCTAAAAATATTTACCCAGAATTTTTTAATTTTTATACAGTTATGACAGAGGAAGGATATTCTTGCTATTGAGGGCGTGCAGCGTAGGTTCACTAGGTTAATTCCCGGAATGGCGGGACTGTCGTATGTTGAAAGGCTGGAGCAATTAGGCTTGTATACACTGGAATTTAGAAGGATGAGGGGGGATCTTATTGAAACATATAAGATAATTAGGGGATTGGACACATTAGAGGCAGGAAACATGTTCCCAATGTTGGGGGAGTCCAGAACAAGGGGCCACAGTTTAAGAATAAGGGGTAGGCCATTTAGAACGGAGATGAGGAAGAACTTTTTCAGTCAGAGAGTGGTGAAGGTGTGGAATTCTCTGCCTCAGAAGGCAGTGGAGGCCAGTTCGTTGGATGCTTTCAAGAGAGAGCTGGATAGAGCTCTTAAGGATAGCGGAGTGAGCGGGTATGGGGAGAAGGCAGGAACGGGGTACTGATTGAGAGTGATCAGCCATGATCGCATTGAATGGTGGTGCTGGCTCGAAGGGCTGAATGGCCTACTCCTGCACCTATTGTCTATTGTCTATTGTCTAAAGGGATCAGAGGGTATGGAGAGAAGGCAGGTACAGGTTACTAAGCTGGATGATCAGCCATTATCATATTGAATGGCGGTGCAGGCTCGAAGGGCCGAATGGCCTACTCCTGCACCTATTTTCTATGTTTTCTATGTTTCTATAAATATAGCAAAAATACCTTATATGCAACAATGATCCTCTAAAGACAGTTTGTGGTTTCTTTAGCGATTTTATCTTCAAATCTGGCCAGTCACTATCCACGGAAACCTGCATATAAAACAAACAGACCTTAATTGAAGACAAAGTCATTCATTTCATTCAATTGTGCTCTATTTCTGTACATAAACAAATAAATATGCAAAAATTCTAGACAAATGTTAAAACAAATTAAGAGAAAATTAACCGTAGTGAAAAAATATCACAATTGAAGCAACATTCAAATGATTTTGAAAAGGTGAAATTATACAGCATTACAAGATGAATATGTACTCAGATGATTTTACAGCAATAAAAGTCAGAACAGGAATCAGCATATCTTAACCCAAGCACCAGGTGGAAACTGAGATGGTCACGGAGATACTCAGGTGTCTAGTTCTACCTGCCTGCATTTGGACCATCTCTCTCTAAACCTGTCCTATCCATGTACCTGTCCAAATGTTTCTTAAACATTGTGTTACTACCTGCCTCAATTACCTCCTCCGGCAGCTTGTTCCATACATCCACCACTCTCTTTGTGAAAAAGTTACCCTTCAGGTTTCTATTAAATCTTTTCTCCCTCAACTTAAGCCTATGTCCTCTGGTTCTTGATTCAGCATCCTTTGATAATCTGTCTACATATCTGTTCCTCTATCTCTTGCCTGCTATTGGGGGACCTATAGTACAATCCCACTAGAGTGCTTGTACCTTTCTTAGTTCCAAGCTCCACACATACCTCCTCAGTGGACGATCCTCTCCGAGTGCCAATGTGAGAGTGTCGTTGACCAGTAGAACAACTCCTCCACCTCTTTTCCTTCCCTCTCGATAATGTGCAAAACATCGATACCCTGAAACATTGAGCTGCCAGTCATGTCCCACCTGCAACTACTTTTCCACAATGGTCACACCATCATAGCCCCAAGCATCAATCCAGGCTCCAAGTTCATCTGCTTTCTCCTCAATACGCTTTGCAATGAGATAAACACACTTCAGCCCATCAATGTCATCATATTCCTTCACCTGTCCCTACCTGTCCTTCCTTTGAGACTTATTGGTCTTGACCTCCATATTCCCATCTCTCCTTCCAATTTCTGACCTACTACTATGGTTTCATCCTCCCCTCCCCCATTTCAATGCAACAACATTAAAATAGAAGTCTTCCATTTGGGCAAATATGCATGAACATTGCACTTTTTAAACCATTAGTGCTCAAATGATTTTTACTTACAGCAAGTGGGGTTAAATTAAACACATCATAAAAAAATCTATTGTTTGAATACCTTGAATACTGAATAAAAGCCACCAGGTCAGATGCTTTAACAAAGGCTGCCATTCCACTGTGTTTTTTAAAAATTAAATCTACACACAAGTTTTAATAATATATAAATGTTAAAATTTAAATCTTTCTTTCTTTTGAGGTCGAGATGCTCAGAAAATATTCTGTTTTCTTCAGCTCAGAATCAAATTGGAAGACCCAAAATGTATTTGGGGGCATTGCAATTAAGAAGCGATATGGGAGATTTGTCTACTTGAAATAATATAGGCTGTTAGAAACATCATTTTCTGGTGTATTAAATTCACCACATTCCACTTTTGACTTGTCTCATTGTTCCCTGCAGCTGGAACTTTATACCAGTTTTTAAAAGATGAAATGGAACAGTGTGCTTCTAAGTCAGGCACTTCGCTACCCCCTGTTGTGATCTTACTGCTTTTAACAGGTCCACAATCCTCATTCATTCATTTTCTTAGTACATTTATAAAAATATTTGGTTTTAGTCTGAGTCACTGAAAGGTTCTCCATATTGACCATATGGACCATTTCATCTCCATAAATCTTTATGAAATCATTTGCTGTTTTCATAACTTCTCATTATGTAAATTTGTCCATGCATGTGCAATTTTTTAATATTTCAGCTCTGACCTTGTTTTTTGGCCACTGCTGCTCAACCATATCTTACCTTTTCAAACAAAAAGGGGCAACACATGCTAGTTATACACCAGACCTCAAATCTTTCTGAATCTCCAAATCTCTCTGGAAAAACTATTGATACAAGAAAATATATTGTTTATAAGTGTTAATGGATAACCTTTTGATTTGGGCTATTGAAAAGCAGAAGTCTTAGAGAATTACACTTTTTATTTAATTCATGGATTAGTTTTTCCAATTATTGGGGAGGCCAATGTCACACAATCCAATACTGCTGAATGCTGAAGACTTTCATCCATCCATTTCTTCTCACATGCTTGTTCTCAATTTGGCTTCCTAACTAACAGCAACCTATTATTACTATATCGACCCAAAGATAAGCATCGTAAAGTGTACAAAATGATGCAATAAACAAATCTCAGATTGGTGGGAAAAGGACCACAGTCCTGTAATATCAATAATCACTGATTTGAAATTATCTGGTTTAGCCAAGCAACAATTGAAGCAAAATGTAACGTTCTACCTTTTTAGGTTTCTGCAAAGATTCTTCACTGTGGTTGGCATCAACAGTTTCTTTGCAGTTTCCGTTTCCTTTTTCTTTATCATCCAATTCATCTTCACCTAGGATTGGGCCATTTTCACATAGGGGCGTTTGAAAATCATCATCTGGTAATGGCGGATAGCTATATTTAAAAGGATCCTAAAAGAGGAATGGCTACATGAGGATCCATTTAGATGAAAAAAAAATCAAAAAGCACCATGCTCCCATATTTATACATCTCATATTTTCTGATGACATTGGAGGCCATTAGGCCAATTGAGTCTATTCCAACTGCAAACCGGGGTTGATTTACAGTAGTGAATTAACCTAAAGAAAAAAAAAATCAGCACATCTTAACCCAAGCACTGGGTGGAAACTGAGGTTGGCATCGAAATGCTCAAGTGTCACACAGACAGCACCAAACCGGGGTCACCAAAGCTGTGTGGCAGTAGATCTACCCACTATATCAATGTGCAGCATGTGGCAAAGGAAAGATTTTTTTTTTTGGAAAAGCAAATTTCCTGCAAATTAAACACCCAAAAGGAAATAGTTTTCTTCCATAAACCAATTTGAACTAGTAATACACACAGTACAGGTAGTTCTGCTAGAGTGCGATAGTTGCGTTCCTAAGAAACTCCGTGATATATAAAATCAATTGTGTCAATGGGGTAAGGAGCAAGCGAGCTTGACCTAAACCTAAACTTGTTATTACAAAGCATTTTTCCCTGCAGGGTTTTAAAAAATAAAGGTCTTTTTAATAGCTACAGATTAATTTTTGTTACTGCAAGTATCATTGCACCTGTCAATAGAAGCAATCGCTGGTCAATTTCAATGGTTAACAGGTGCTCCTAAAAGAAAATGGCATATAATTACTGCTGGAAGGTTACATGGAAACAGGTTTTTTATTGCAAGACAGCTTTTCCCCCTACTTGCCAATTTCTAGTTACCTTTGTAGTTCTCTATTTCCCAATCTAAATTACATTATACGCCCATTTTACGCTCAAATACATATTGTGTTCCCCAATTCATCATTCACATTATATCCAAATCACAGTAAGGAAACACCCATTATAGCAGAACTACCTGTAATGGAGAATCAAACTCCTGGAGAAATACAGGTTAAAATATTTGGATAGAAAACAAATTTATTTGTCAGCAAAACACAAAGTGCTGGAGGAACTTGCAGAACTTCCTCTATTACAAGTCTTACTTAGGAAGAACAAACCTGTACATAATGTTCCAGTGGTGATCTCGCCATGGACTGATATAATTGGACAATGTATAAATGTTGTTAGAGGTGGTAATTACCACTCAGTTAATAACTACATTGTATTCAAATCATTTGGTAAAAAATGGGCTGCACAGTGACACTGCAGTTGAGATGCTGCCTTGCAAGACCAGAGACCCGGGTTCAATCCTGACCACGGGTGCTATCTATACGAAGTTTGTTTTCCCTGTGACCGCATGAGTTTGCCCAAGGTGCTCCAGTTTCTTCCCAATCTCCAAATACGTACAGGCTTGTAGGTTATTTGGCTTTGGTAAACAAAAATTATAAATTGTCCCTAGTGTGAGGACAGTGCTAGTGTCTGGGAATTGCTTGTCGGCATGGATTTGGTGGGTCGAAGGGCCTGTTTGGGAAGTCACTAGTGTTGTAGTAGGTGGAGTGTCTTAGAGCAGACGGATCTAGGAGTGCAGGTATATGGTTACTTCAAAGTGACATCACAGGAAGGTAGGGTGGTCAGGAAGGATTTCAGCACATTGTCCATCATCAGAGTATTGAGTTTAGTTGATGTTATGTTACATTTGTACAAGATGGTGGTGAAGTCACATTTGGAGTATTGCATTCAGTTTTGGTAACCCTGCCATAGGAAAGATGTTGTTCAGCTGGAAAGGGTGCATAGAAGATTTACGAGGATGTTGCCAGGAACTGAGGGCCTGAGCTACTGGGAGAGGTTGGGAAGGCTAGGACTTTATTCCTTGAGTGCAGGAGGATGAGGGATGATCTTGTAGAGGTGTAATAATAATAATAATAATGCATTACATTTATATAGCGCTTTTCTAACACTCAAAGACGCTTTACAAGGTTTACTAAAACATAAAAGAAAATAAATAGATAAATGAGTAAACGAAGAGAAAAGGAAAAAGAAGGTGACGTAACGGTCAGTGATTGAAAGCAGTGTTGAACAGATGAGACTTCAGTGATGTTTTGAGTGAGGAGGAGTCTCTGACGGTTTGGGGTAGTGAGTTCCAGAGGGTGGGAGCAGCGATGGAGAAAGCTCTGTCCCCCCAGGATCTGAGTTTGGTCCGGATGGGGGGGGGGACAGGAGGTTAGCAGCAGCAGAGCAGAGGGTACGGGTGGGATTGTGTCTGTGGAGGAGGTCAGTCAGGTAGGATGGGGCCAGGTTATGGAGGGCTTTGTATGTCATGAGGAGGATTTTGTACTGGATTCTCTGGGGGATGGGGAGCCAGTGGAGCTTGTAAAGGACGGGGGTGATATGGTCACGGATCGGGGAGTGGGTGAGTAGACGGGCAGCGGAGTTCTGGATGTGTTGGAGTTTGTTGATGATTTTTGAGGGTGAACCATAGAGGAGGCTTTTGCAGTAGTCCAGACGGAAGGTGATGAAGGCATGGATGAGGGTTTCAGCAGCTGTGGAGGAGAGGGATGGACGAAGACGGGCGATGTTTTTGAGGTGGAAGAAGGCTGTCTTGGTGATGTGTTTGATGTGTTTGTCGAAGGAGAGGGTTTGATCAAGGATGATTCCAAGATTCCGGATGTGAGGGGAGGTGGATACTGGGAAACCATCAATATTGAGGGTGAAGTTGTGGGTGGATTTGGTGAGGGTTTTTGGTCCAAAGATGATGATTTCAGATTTGTCGCAATTGAGTTTGAGAAAATTAAATTGAAGCCAAGATTTTATTTCAGTGATGCAGTTTGTCAGGGTAGAGTGCGTAGTGGTAGTGGTAGAGTGCGTAGTGTACAAGATCATGAAGGGAATAGATAGAGTAGATGCCCAGTCTTTTACTCAGAATAGGGGAATCAGGAAACAGACATAGGACTATGGTGAGAAGAGGAAGATTTGATAGGAACAGGAGGGGCAACTTTTTCCACACAGAGTGTGGCGGTTAAATAGAACGAGTTGCCAGAAGGGGTAGTTGAGCCAGGTACTGTAACAAATTTAAAAGACATTTGGAAAGCTACATGGTTTGGAAAGGTTTAGAAGTATCTGGGCCAAATGCCGATAGGTGGGACTAGTGTAGATGGGGAATCTTGTAAGGCATGGGCAAGTTGGACGAAAGGGCCTGTTTCCATGCTGTATGACATTAATTAACCAGAGATAAGACTGTATTACATGTTAAATTGTGAAATGGGATAGTTCAAAACCACCCATGAAAGTAGGCATGTTCAAAATATCCAGTGTTTCTGGCGTCACTTGTCACATCCTGAGGTTTAGTGCAAAGTGACAACACGTGCACATTCTTGAGCTCTACTCGCCACACCACTAGTTTTCTACTTTAAAATTATCCAGGTCTGCAGTGCCACCATTCTTTGTTGTTTTGATACATCAACAAAAAAAAAATCCTTTTTTGACACATCAAATATTGCAAACTTCACAGTTCGTAAATTCTAATACCCCTCTACCTTTTCTTTCATCACTTTCCTCCAAGTCCATTCTCCTCCCAGCCCCAACCCGTTCTGATCATTTCATCTTTGATTCCAAACGATCTATTCTCAAAGGCTTTATCTCTCTGGATTTGAATCTTAAAGGCTTCCGAAACCGACATGACTTCAAACTCTTTTTTGCTGCCTTCACTGAAGTCCCTACCCCAACCCATTACATCAGGCCTCCCATCTCATAAATTCCCAATCCAATTGGACTACATTTTCTGACTTCTAACCACCTCAAAATCTATTTGTTGCGAACTGCCAAGACGATACTGATGTCTCAATTTTTCCATCGATCTTTTTAAACTTATTAACGCGTGATGTGATCTTGAAACTATTCTTTTAATTGGTGTTTGTAAGGTCATAACACCATGTACGTCAGACTTCCAATTACAAGCAGAACACTATTTACTGTGCCAAATAGTTAATTATTATTGTTAAAAATAAATTTAATCGTAATAACGTCGTTAAATGTTTATCAGATTTGCAGACTTCAATTGCTAAGAATAAACAGAGTAATAGAGTTAGCCATCTCTAAAAATTCAACGATTATCAGTGCAGTTTAAACTTTAAAACACGAAACAGATAAAACAGCTAGTGCTCATATTTTGAAAGTACACGCTTCGAACTAGATGATAGCTAAAAACAAATCCAGCTCATAACTGGTAGAGAAAAAGAAATACACTCCATGAATAAGCTTGCCATTAAAATACATTGAATTTTTACTAAATAGGCCAATGATACCCAGAATATCTGCTAAATCAATAATTAAGATATCCCAATTTAATTTTAGTTTTAAAGTGCAAAATTGGGAAATAATTTGACTTGCCCATTTGCAGGCAACACAAGATCATGTAACCATCATAAATGTAGAGTCCAGCAGGAGATTAGGAGAGTACATTAGGAACAGTGGTCTTTGGCATGTGGCAGTCGTTTAAAGTCTAGTTGATCAAAGTTTAGGATCAGCATGTTTCAGCAAGGAGGAGGGAAGAGGATGACAAATTAAGGGAACCCTGAATGACCAGAGGTAATAAATTTGGTCAAAATGGAAAAAGAAGCCCATGTAAGGTTTAAGGTTTATGAACTCAGACAGGGTTTTTGAGGAATATAAAGCAAGGAGGAAATAAATCAAGTATTTGAAGGGCCAAAAGGGGCCACAACATGGCTTTGGGGATCAGATTAAAGCTTTTTATACCTACATTAAAAGAAAGAGGCTAACCAGGGAGAAGGTAGAACAGCTCAAGTACAAAAGTGAAATTTGTGCTTGGAGTCAGGGATTTAGGTGCGCTATTAAATTAGAATTTTGCATCAGTTTTCACCTTGGAGAAGGACAAGGAGGACAATAGGATCAGTGGGGAGAATACTAATGTGCAAGGATAATTTGAAATTATGAAGGTGGTGGTTTTTGGGTTCTTGAAGAGCATTAAAGTGGATTCATCCCCAGGGCTGATAGGATCTATCCCAGGTTATTGAGAGAAGCGATCCGGAGATAGCCGGAGACTTGACAAAGATCTTTGCGTTTTCTCCAGACACCAGCGAAGTCGTTGAGCGTAGCTAATATTGTTCCCTTGTTTAAGTAGAAAGAATCCAGAGAATTCTCGGCCACCGACCTTCACATCAGGTAGGGGAGTGGCGAGGATTCCAGGATAGGATTTACTCCCATTTTGAAGAGAATAGGTTATTTAGGGACAGTCATACAATGGCTTTGTATGCGGCAGGTCATCTATTTTTAATTTGATCGAGCTTTTTGTGGTGGCGACAAGAATGATCGACGAGGGATGTGGTTGTTGTCTAAATGGATTTTAGTAAAGCTTTTGATAAAGTTCTCCATGGTAGGTTTATCGAGCAGATTAAGATGCATGGGATTAACAGTGACTTGTTCATATGGATTCAGAACTGGTTTACTGAGAGGACAGAAGATTGTGGTGGAAGGACAATATTCATGTCGGAATGAAGTTCTGCACAGATCTGTGGTGGGACCTCCGTTACTTGGATGTAAACATTGACAGGTTGGTTAGTAAGTTTGCTGATGATACTAAGATTGCTGTGTTCGCAGACTGAGAGGAAGGCTGATAAAGAGCACAGCGGGATATGGATCAGCTACAGAAATGGGTGGAGAAATGTTAGATGGAGTATAATCCAAGCAAGTGTGAGATGTTGCACTAATGGAGAAAATATACAATTAATGGCATGACCCTTAAGAGCATGAGAGTAACAACACAGGACGATAGAGTGATCAAGAAGCAAATGGTATGCTTGCTTTCATTGGTCAGGGCACAGAGTATAAGAGCCAGGAAGTCATGATGCAGCTTTTTGGACTTCAGTTGGGCCAAATCTGGGGTATTGTGTGCAGTACTGGTGGCCTCATTACGAGAAGGATGTGGAGGTTTTGGAAAGGGTCCATAGGCAGTTTACCACAATGTGCCTGGATTAGGGAATACTAGCTACATAGAGTGGTTGGACAGACTTGGAATGTTTTATTTGGACTACCAGAGGTTACGGGGAGACTTGATAGAAGTATGTGATATTACGAGAGACATAGATAGGGTAAACAGTCAGAACCTTCTTTCCCAGGATGGAAAAAATCAAATAATCGAGGGCATATCTTTAAGTCGAGAGGGGCAAAATTTCAAGGAGATGCGCGAGACATGTTTTGTTTTGAAGGTAGACACAAAATGCTGGAGTAACTCAGCGGAACAGGCAGCATCTCTGGAGAGAAGGAATAGGTGATGTTTCGGGTCGAGACCCTTCTTCAGACTGATCTTTTTTTTTGGAATGATTTTTTTTAATACACTGAGTTTAGTGAGTGCACGCAATGTTGAGGCAGATATGATATAGCATTTAAAAGACTTTTGGATAGGCAAATGCAGGGTATGAAGGGATAAGGATAATGTGAAGGCATACAAGAAATGGTCGGCATCACGTTCACAGATAGTGGGCCGAAGGGCCCATTCATGTTCTGTAGTGTTCTGTATATCTCCACCCAGAATAATACCCCTCCACGACATCCATGTGTTCTATGAGTAAGCCAGTTCTGAATCCAAACGACCAATGTTCCCATGCATTTTAATCTACTGAATCATCCTACCGTTTAATCACTTGCCTGACAAAAATCCATGTATCCTGTAAAATGCAATATTCTGTAAACAGACTAACAACTGCTTACAGAAAGAATCCGGTGAAATAAAAGGCTGGCGAGCCTCACATCAGTGGCTGGGAAGCTAATGGAGAGGATTTTACAGGATACATGGATTTTGCTACACTGGATACATGGATTTTGAATACACTGCTAGCCCCAACCTCGGTTGACTATTGGAACGCACTCAACTCTGGTCACCTTAACTTGCGAAGAATTCAGTGCACTTGTAATTCAGATCTACTTCACACAAGATTATCAGCTCCATCAAATCCTCTTAGATGAGCTTTAAAAAAAAAAATCTTCAATCCACTTTGAAATACTGAAATTCCAGAATATGGTCTCATTACCACGAACATTGATGTATATTTGTAGTTACAACTTACAATTCCTCCCATGTGCGCCGGCAAATATTCAACGTTTATATATTCCTGCACATCAGTTTTGTTGGCAAATTTCAGTAGGTTTAAGGCATCCGGTCCTAACCACGTTTTCACAATTTTCCAAGCAGCTGCAGAAAAAATAATTTTCTTTATGCAATGATCAGTGTCCATCTGTACAAAGTTAATCATTCAATTTGTGTTAAGATTCTTACCGTTCATAATCCATGGCATTTCATATATGACCATTTTGGCTGCAAAAGACATTTATAATTTTAAGAGCAAGAAACCAAAAAATAATTTAAAACATACTTCAATATAATCCATTTAAGTAATCTAATCAATCAGCTAACTGTAAAATCTTCTGAATTTAGGCTGCCAAATCAATTATAGGCAAAATACTGCTGTCTGTTTGTCAAAATATTTGATCAATTAGAGGCATTTCACATATCAATTGCATCTAAATCTGTAATATACATGGATAATAAAGGATGCATAGCTATTAGATCTGTACTAACAAAACATTTCACAACTTATGCCTTCATAGTTATATACATGGCATCCAAGACAACCAGAATTATTGTCAATAATAATAAAATCTTGCTTTTAAACATGTTTTAAATATTTTATCAGTAAGCTCAATATGATACTACCTTCCTGTTCCATTAATTTGGTTTCCAGGAGAAATGGATGAGAAGTTATACGATGTTGTAGTGAGTCCAAAACGAGCGTTATTGTTCAAAGGTCTTTATTCGTAGGTAACCGTAACAAAACTGCAACTGCTTACTTTGGACACACACTACTTAACTAGCCAATACAATCTAATCTCATCTCTCCAGCTGGTCGCCAGACACAACTATACCCTGCGCTCCCGCATCTCGTGACTCGTTAGCCCAACCGAGGGTTCAAGACCCCCCCGCTAATCCGTATGTCCCTACATGACCCCCCCCAGAACCCTCGAAACCGTACCTCACGGGTGCCCGGACCTCCCTCCCGGAACGCGAACGGAGGGGGGAAACCGACACCGCCAATGTGACGGGAGGCGGGGAGGTCGCCGCCGCCGGAGGGGCCCCGGAAGCGGAGGGCATAGGCGACGGAGAGCGCTTGATCGGGAACGGGGGCCCGGGCCCAACCATAGGCGGCGGGGGGCTGAGGGGTGGCAAACAAGGCGCCGCTGGCGGCACCAGGGGGGCGGCCATAGGCTACGGCGGCTGGGCCACCGACACAGGGAGGTCCTGGTCCAAATGGGCCGGCTTGA